>NC_073303.1:214624682-214928682 GCF_027595985.1 Sorex araneus
CTTGAGATATGTACTTTGATGCTTTTCTATCTAATACTGGGATATTTAGGGGACTCTCTCTGCCTTCGAGAAACCCCATGTTCTCTTGTTAGACCGGGCCGAGATCCCACTGAAGTAGTCACATGAAAACAGATTGTGATGCAACAAGCAAAAGGTCTTTATTGGCTAGCTCGAGCTAGGGCCCCTGTCTCACTCAGATGACACACCAGCAGCCTTCTCGGAACGAGTGGCCACAAGGCTCAGAAGTGAGGGGTTTTTATACCGTATCTTTATATAACAGTCTCCTAATCATTTTCTTTACCAGATAAAATGGCATGGGTGGTTGTGCAGAGTCTCCTGACCCCATGCCTGGCTGTCTTCACCAGTGCTCCTTGGAGAAGGGCAGGTTGAGTTTCCCTCCCCACCTGAAGCAGAGTCAGGGCAGCCAAAGACCTCTGGACACAGCTACCATCATGCTCATGGCCACTCTCCACATGCTTGGCTGAGCCTCATGCATGAAGGGAATGGCAGAGAAACCCAAGTGTGTGGGACCCGGGGCTGAGATCTCCAAGCCTGCTTATATCAGGACTGGGCCTCCTCCACCTGGATCCCCCATTTTCCGGTAGCTAGGTGGTCACACCCACAAACTGTCCCCGGCACTGTGTAATCCCATTAATGGCCAAGATCCACAGACTATAAAACCAAGCTCCCAGAAGCACACAGCTGCATTTGTGGCCACTCGACCTCTTATAGTCTAGTTCCCCTCTCCGAGAATCCAGCAAGCTACCAAGAGTATCCTGCCCACACAGTAGAGCCTGGCAAGCTCCCCATGGTATATTCGATACACCCAAAACAGTAACAATGATGGGGCCTCTGACCTTGACCCCAAAAAAGCCTCCAATGTGGCACCATTGGGAAGGATGAGTAAAGAGAGGATTCTAAAATCTCAGGACTGGGACGAATGGAGATGCTATTGGCACCCGCTTGAGCAAACGAATGAACAATGGGATAGCAGTGATTATGATGATGATCATTATAAAACAGGGACTTTCCAGGGACCACCCTTTTGGCGGCAGTTTGAGGGGCTTTCCACTACTTGTACTTAGCTGATTGGTTATAAGTCAGAGTTACATAAGGGTTACATAAGTGTTACATGGGTGGGGGATGGGGGATGGGGTGCTTCCTACCTGCATCTGAATGGTAACTCTAGTTGACCTCACCATGGCTATCTCACTTCAGGAAAATCATGACTCAGTTCCAGAAATCTGCACTCAATTCCAGGAATTCTGGAACAAAGACCTAGTCCTAGCTTTCTCTGGCTCCTTTCTGAGCTTGTCACGGTGCTCCTTTGCTTTCTCAATTCATCTTTCTCTCTCTTGAGTGAGTTTTTCTCACTTTTTCTCTCCCTCTTTCCCCTTTCTCAGAAAACCTCCAAATGAAATCTATTGTGGTTCACTGATCACCTCCTTCTGAAACTTTTCTATGAGAAGGCCAGGACCCGAAAGGCTGAGTAAGGCTTAAGACTGACTTTCCTTTCATGAAACAGCTATTCCTCACTCCAGCCTGTGTCCACGGCTCCCTGAGAAATCAGACTATGGGGATTAACAGAACAACAGGACTTGAGGTCCTTGTCATGAAGGGGCTCACTGCAAACTTTATCAGTCCTAGACTTCCCATTAGGTTCCGGGATGGCTGATGTTGAATGGGAGGTAGTGGCTGTCTCAACCCTTTCTGCTCATATGTCACAAGGAGCGGCACCAGCATCAACATCATACCTTTTCGTGTTTGATTTTATCAGAAGTTCCACTTCTTATGTTTATTAACTTTTGTGTTACAGTTTAAATAGCCCGGGCTGGAGCGATAGCACAGCGGTAGGGTGTTTGCCTTTCAGGTGGCTGACTCGTGTTCGATTCCTCCGCCCCTTTCAGAGAGCCCGGCAAGCTACCGAGAGTATCACACCCGCATGGCAGAGCCAGGCAAGCTACCTGTGGTGTATTGGATATGCCAAAAACAGTAACAATAAGTTTCTCAATGAGAGTTGTTAATGGTGCCCGCTCGAACAAATTGATGAGCAACAGGATGACTGTGACAGTGAGAGTTTAAATAGCCCACATACTGTTTTAGGATTTTTTTTTTTTTCAGGGGTGAGCAGACAACACCAGACACTATTCAGGGCTTACTCCTGGCTCTGCACTCAGGGATCACTCCTTGTTCCTGGCATTGATGGGAGAATTATACAGGTACCAAGGATTGAACCCCGGTGGGCAATATGCAAAGCAAGCACCTTCTTCCCTGAACTATATCTCTCGCCCCCCACTTACTGTTTTAGAACTTTAATGATCTACATGATTAAATGCTTGTTTGAATTTCTCTGTCCTTTGATCTCAGGCTGATTCTTTTTCTCCTTGTTGAGATGTGGAAGAAAGAATCATGTGTTCCCATGGGCTCCTCAGAACCATTACAATTAAAATAAATATTAAACATATGGGCTGGAGCAATAGTAGCGTGTAGAGCATTTGCCTTGCATGTGGCCATCCCAGGTTCGATTCCTTTGCCCCTCTCGGAGAGCCCGACAAGCTACCGAGAGAATGTCATCCGCACAGCAGAACCTGGCAAGCAACCCGTGGCATATTCGATATGCCAAAAACAGTAACAAGTTTCACAATGGAGATGTTACTGGTGTCCACCTGAGCAGATCGATGAGCAATGGGACAACAGTGACAGTGACAGTGATCAAACATATAGATCAAAGTAAAAAGTAGCTTATTGTTGGCATGTATACCTCCAGCATAAGCAGAAGAGATCGCCAAAACAGTAAAGATGTGCTAGAGGGAATCTGTAAATAGATTTAGTTGATGGGTACAGGGAAGAAAAAAGTGGAAGGTCCTTTAGGTTATCAGGAAAGGCCAAGAGAAAAAATGCATGCACATTTAAATTCTCCCCTCTTGGAAAAGAGATGAAGGGATTAGGTCATCTCTGATAAAGTGAGGGAGATACTTTTAAGAAAGAACTTTCACCTTGCACATGTAAATGCCTTTTTCAAAGGCAACTTCATTTCTGCCGTAGAACTTTCTCCAAGAAAAGAATCTTTTGCCAAAGGACATATACTGGGGTGGTTTATGTTTGGCTATTGAATGGGGGGTGGATGGGAGCTGGAGGGACTCCAAGTAATCTAGATCCTCAAACTGGTCATTAGCTCTTTTCCACACATAACTCAGGCAGTGAGAATAGCTAAGGGAAGGGATAAATAAGACACACAGGACAGCTCTGAAAATTCTGCCTAGATGAATGGCAGAAACAAATGAGAGCCTTCATAGAGTACCACAACTGCACCCAGTGAGACTCGAAGAAAGAAGCAACAGGCCTCACATGTGCAGGGAAAAATAATAAAAAGCCAAAGGAGCGAAGAACAAAGGGACAACAGATACTGAAGAGCAGGCCTTGGAGACCCAGAAACTGAGCAACAGACTTCAAGCCTGAACACAGTTCACGGAAGGAGTGACTTTACTGGACACTGTTCACAGTAAGGAATGAGTAGCTGGACCCAGCTGCAGCTCTCAGCAAACAGTACTTTCTTAGGCTGTTAAAATTAAATAACTAACATCAAAGATATTTGATGGTGTAATAATCTTATATAGTCTCTAAAAATATCCAACAAAGGAAATTAATCAATACTCACTATCACACTAGTTTTCCCTTCGTCCTTCCTTTTTTCCCTTATTTTTTGTTAAACTACGTATCAGTATCTTATTATACTATAATGTACTGTGTATTGACACATGCAGTCTCTCAGATTTAAAACTTGTCTCAATGATACAGGCAGGTAGATTAGGGGAAGCAATGAAATTTCTAGAAAGCAATAAAGCCAAGAGTCCAAAATCTGACCCACCCTGTGGGTACAAAAACCTGACCTGATAAGACCTTCTCCAGCAGCCGACCTGAGAAAACTGGACCCCTCCCTACAAAAAGGGCCTGAAGAAAATTACTGGAGAGCCCTCCATCCCTTCCTTTAATCTGATGAACCCTCAACTAATCCAGACCAGAGATGACTGCACCCACCCTCAGAGAAGACCCAGCAGGACAAAAGTCAAGAAAAAGAGTTTCAAAGAAGATCATCTCAATTCATCAACCCATTTAGCAACAACTTTAGCAGAAACCCTTTATCTAGCTAGAAAGCCCCACATGGGGGCAGGTTGGAAAAACCCTATAAAAATCACTTTAAATAAAGGAAGGGCACTCATATGCTGCCCGAGAGTATGTGCTGTTTGTGCCCACATAGCCAAGCCCATGCGACATCTACATCTCTCCTCTTAGGATGTGTGCTTCCCTCTGTAATGCTGGGAGGTGTGTAGAGGCACTCTCCCCCCCACGCCCCTCTCTCTCTCTCTCTCTCTCTCTCACTTTCCTTCCCTCCTTACCTTCAGAAACCTCCAAGTACAACGTTTTCTTTCATTGCTCATCTACTCCTGAAATTCTTCTCTGTGAGGCAAGACAAGAAGTCAGTAACCAAGGGAAGGTCTAAGACTGACTTTTCTTTCCTGCAAAGGGCAATTCCTCATCCCATCCTGAGTCCTCGGCTCCCCAGGGAATCCGGTGGGGGAGATCAACTCCCTTGCCAAGAAGACCAGGCAGATATCCGGTATCTGGTGGGACGGGCACAGCTCTGACCTGTGCCGAACAGGGGCTCATGATAGATTTTATTAGTCCTAGTCTCTCAGTTGGGTTTCAGGGTGGCAGAGGCAGATTAGGAGAAAGTGACCACCTCTCTCCTCCTGGCCTCACATAAACCACCTTTGGGGACCCACTGATTTCAGTTCCACAGTCAGGAGGAAAAATGGAAGGAGACACAATGTGAGAGATTGATAGGAAGAGCTGTATTGGCAACTTGCTGGCAGGTTGGAAGATAGTAGATTTATGTTCTCAAATCAACTATTTATAGTTCCTGCATGGTGTAAGAAGGGGCTTTTGAAGGGAAATAATAGAGAAGAAAGGAGGGGGTGCTGTAGAACAGTGAACTCCAGGGCAAGAATTTGTTTATGGTCTCCCGAAGTATACCTGGTTCTGTCTCTTAACCTAAGGAAGTAAGCACAAAATGAGCATCTTGTCTTAACCTGCAGACTTTTGGGTGGAGGAGAGAATAAGACAAGCCCCAGTTTCTCTTTCTATGAGTTCGCTCTTCTTAATTTCTCTGGACTGGTTTCAATAACTACAATGGCAGATGGTAAAATAAACTAAAACAATTAATGACCCCCAAATTTGACAAACAATGGTGAAATAGAGAGAGCTGATATTTGAAGCATTCCAACAAATCAGGAGCTAAACTGATCATACACATAAATTGTCTCATGCACTTTCATGTTGTAGCTCATCATCATCATCATCATCATCATAATCGTCGTCCCGTTGATCGTCAATTTTCTTGAGCGGTCTCAGTAATATATTGTAGTTAATTTAGAGAAATCTTTCTTTTACACACAGCGATCATAAGAAATTTGTTGTCAGTTTTACAGTCACAGATACAAAGATGGGTAGCAAGAGTGGTATATTTCATATGTATTTATGTATATCTCTCCAATAACAATCATTATTGTTAATAATTAAGTAATAGTTATAAATAAATATGGTACTAATATTATCCAATGTCTCTTAGCAGGCATGTGGACTGTAGTTTATGTTATATTATTGATGCAACTAAAGAAGAAAAAGCAAATATAGCCCCACTTTATCAATGTCACTGTCATCCCGTTGCTCATTGATTTGCTCGAGGGGGCACCAGTAACCATTGTGAGACTTTTGTTACTGTTTTTGGGATATCAAGTACACCACAGGAAGCTTGCCAGGCTCTGCCATGCAGGTGAGATACCCTCGGTACCTTGCCGGGCTCTCCGAGAGGGACAAAGAAATCAAACCCTGACCGGCTGCGTGCAAGGCAAACACCCTATCTGCTGTGCTATCGCTCCAGCCCCAGACCTTTTAAAAACAGTTTTATACTACCTGATTATTCTGTTACAGTTATTTAGAAATAATTAATGATGGTTCTGTTCCCATTGTTCCAGGATGATTAAAGATAGGCCTGTTCCCATTTTCTGAAAATATTTTGAACAGAAACACTGAGACTCAGATAGAAGGTTATCAATAGGGACATTTTCATGGAAGAACTGGGCCTCCTTGTTGATAGCTGTGAAGTAAAAGCTGCTATTCAAACAGACCACCTTCAAGGAGGAGAAGCATCTCCATTTTCCCTCTAAAATCAAGCCCCTATTGCAAACCTGCTAGTGGTTCCTCCTTCAGGACATGCCCACAGTTGTGAGTAGGCTTGAAGAAATGTGTGATTATTTTTTTTATTCTGACTTAAAGAAGTTTGGCTGTAATGTGGCACTAACAGCACTACATTTCACAGTAGGACCCAAAAAAGCACAAATGCTCTTACCTTAGTTCTATTCTGCTACTAATTTATTCCTCAGCATTTTGTTAATTAAAAAAAATTAGATTAGTATTTCAAACAATGGAGGCATTGTCTATGGGATCTACTATATTTTTAGAATATTATTTTACTCATCATTTGTCCTCGAAGGCTGGTTTGCAGGCTGGTGGAGGATCTTATAGCATTTTCAGAGTGCCTGTAGGGTCAAAATTATTTCTATTGTGATATTATGACATGTTATATTTTCACTGTGCTTTTTTGGACTGTACAATATTCTTATTACCAGAGCGTCAAAAAATGGTGAAGAAAAATCTGCTGGCAAATAGCCCAAAGCAAGGTGATTGTTTCACATATCCTAACTTTATTGTATGATTCATCACAGTAAAAATTGTTTTTCTTTTCTTTTCTATTTTAAGGGGAACTCGGGAGCGTAGGGATGTGTCTCGGTAGTCAAGTGCTTACCTTGCAGGCATAATGACACAAGTTTGATCTGTGGCACCACCCCTGTGCTATAGGACTGATTATAGGCCTCAATACGTTGAGATTTCCTGGCGCAAGATCTCTGGCAAGCTATTACCACTTGTGTTTCAAGCACTGAAACCAAGCATCAAAGCACTAGACATCACAGGAACATCAACAAAGGGAACTGAAAGAAAAATAAAAACACATTTTAAAAATAGCCGCACTTAAGATTATCACTGAACATACCAAAAAATCATTTTTTTACATCTCAATTTTGCATATGTGTCTTTTTTAATATTTTGTGCAACAAAATGAAAAATATAGATCATGAATTATTTCTAATCTGTGCTGAAGTGTGATGATTGTCTCAAAGAAAGCCCTGGGGGATATTGTACACTTATATAGCTGGTCTCTCTTGCCTTGCACAGAGTCGACCCGGGTTCAATACCCAGCATCACTTATGGTACCCTGAGCATTGCTAGGAATAATTCCTGAGTGTGAAGCTAGGGAGTAGCAACTGAACATCAATGGATCTCTCTCCCTCTCTCTCTCTCTCTCTCTCTCTCTCTCTCTCTCTCTCTCTCTCTCTCTCTCTCACACACACACACACACACACACGCACACGCACACACATGCGCACACACACAGTACACACAGTATAACTAGAAGTCAATGATTAATAAAGCTTAAATACTCATCACACATTGATTCAACGATGAACAAAAGCCTATTACTTCAAAGAAAATAACTGATACTAATATTATGAATAATAAAATTTGGAGCTTAAAGAAGAATAGAGTTCTGGAAAATCTGTATTACTGTCTGGGAATTTAAAGCATTAATGTTTTTAATATCAGATAACAACTTATATTGCTATAAGCAACAATTGATGTTACTGGTAAAATCAATTGTGACACTAAAATACATGTTCTGGTTTTATATAATGCAACATGTCAAACATTTATAAGCTCTGTAAGTCAGGAAACTAAAATTCTCAAATAATTCATGGTTGATGGAAATGTGGACAGTGCAATCCTAGGATAAGGGAAGACAGAGGAGTGGCTACTAGCCTGAGTACAGCTCAGACTTAACCAGTTCATCTCTTCTTAATGACCCTGACTGACAAGGTTTACTGAAATGGAAAGATTTGAGAATTGCTTCACCCAGATTTTGTTAGTAAAGTTTTTAGTACAGTATAGGATTAACTTTTGCTTTGATTAGATTTTCACTCGGTTTAGTTAGATAGCTATTCTTGGTAGGGTATAATACATCTCTTCTATAGTGTCTTTGTTAAATTATGGAGCTGTAGTTTCCCCTTCGCTGGTAGAATGAAACAACTTCCTACTGTGTGCTTATTGAAAAGTAGCAGATACAATGAGTTTCATGGTTTCAAGAAAAGGGTAACATCTAAACTAAAATTATTTTTCTATAGACTTGGAAATACCTCTATTAATAAACTCACCTTTTAGAACCCACCTATTATTTTTACCTACTTTAAAAAAATTGGTTTTTGTTTGTTTGGGATCTTACTCCTGGTTCTGTGTTCAGGAATCACTCCTGGCAGTGGTTGAGTGGACCATGTTTGATGTCAGGAGTCAAATGGGAGTTGTCTGCCTACAAGATAAATGGATAAATGCATTGTCCCTATATTTCTCTCTCCTTCTTTCTCTCTACCTTCTCTCTCTTTCCTCACTTTCTCTTTCTTTATCTCACACCCTTTTAAAAATTTTATTTGTAGAAATCGGGTTCCTATTTTTCTTCCTGTTTTCTTCTCCATGACCACTTCACTTTCCTTATCTCTCCTTTCTTTCAATCCATAAAAAAATATTGTTAAATTCAGTTAAAAATGGCTTATGTGGATAATAAGACTCCTAGAGACCCAATAAATCTTTAGAAAATCTTTAATTGCATCTCTCATGTTAACTATTTCTAAGTTATGGTGGAAGGGGTAAAACAAGTTTTATTAACTCCATCATTAAATAAGTGTTTGGCAGGAAAATCACTTGATCCTTTTGAAGTGCATGTTAGATTTCTTGATGTAGATAGTTAAGAGACTAACACTTCTCAAAGCCTAACTGCAGCTGGAGACAGGCTTTTTAAAATCTTTATGTAATGGTTTTTGTGTGAATAGCTTTATATCCAATGAGTAACCAAAATTAATGATGCATTTGCATGCTCTGATAGAGGAAAAATGAAATAATATTTATAATGCATATACCGGATTGGAGTGATAGCACAGCAGGTAGGGTGTTTGCCTTGCTCGTGGCTGACCTGAGTTCAATTCCTCCGTTCCTCTCAGAGAGCTTGGCAAGCTACTGAGAGCATCCTGCCCGCACAACAGAGCCTGGCAAGCTCCCTGTGGCGTATTCGGTATGCCAAAAACAGTAACAAGTCTCACAATGGAGACGTTACTGGTGCCCACATGAGCAAATCGATGAACAATGGGAGGACAGTGCTACAATTCATGCATTTACCATTAAACAATAATAAGTAAAAGGAATACATGGGGAAATGCAGTAATTTAGAATTTGAATATTTACAATGTGTATATAAGTTACTTTAGATATATGTGTGAAAATGATAAAAAAAAAAGTACCTGCAAAAGAGAACAAAATAGGTACAACAACATCTCAGAAATGAATCTGAGGAGCTGCTGTAAATCTAAAATAAAATCTGAGATGCTAGGCTCTCAATCTGATGTACACCAGAAGGTCCGGACTTTCCTTGTAAAAGATGTTATTTCTTTCAAAAACAACATCTTTCAGGGTGTGGAAATAATACTGGGGTTAAGGTATGTGCCTTGCTTATACCCAACCCAGGGTCTGTTCTTGGGACCACATGGCCTGCCTTGGCCCTGGAAGCCTCGAGCACTGTGAAAGTGGTGCTGTGCACGTGTGTGGGCACCCTGGGGCCCAAGGAACACCAAATCTCCTGACTCACACACTGAATTAAAGGCGTGATTAGCAAAGAACACTAAGGATCGGGATGCCCCACCCACCCTTTCTGGAAAAAGATGAAGCATTGTAGAAGAAGCACTGTTGTCCCATTGTTCATTGACTCACTCAGTGGGCACCGGTAACGTCTCCATTGTGAGACTTGTTGTTACTGTTTTTGGCGTATCAGATATGCCACGGGGAGCTTGCTAGGCTCTGCTGTGCGGGCGGGATACTCTCGGTAGTTTGCTGGGCTCTCCAAAAGGGATGGAGGAATCGAATCCTGGGTTGGCTGCGTGCAAAGCAAACACCCTACCCGCTGTGCTATCGCTCCAGCCCATTGGACGTAGGGACTAGTAATAATAGCATAGTGGCTTAGAATGTCTGCCTTAAAAGAATGTGGTCACAACTTAGAACTTCTCTTGTATTCCACATGCTCTGTGTGTGATCCAAGTTTTAGTTGAAAGTTCTATTTTCTCCATCCTCAGTATCACTGACTGCAGCGTATTTGTTATATGTAAGCACGACACACACACACACACACACACACACACACACACACACACACACCCCACACTCCTGGCAAGCATTGCAACTAAACAAGTGTGTGAGAATCGTGAGAATCATGACCAGGAACCAGGAAGTTTAACCTCTGGCTCACAAATGTTAAACTGCAGCCTGATGTGTGATCCACTGTGAATCCCACAGTAGAACTGTGTGACCATCACAGATACAAAGATGTGTGCTATTTTGTGCTTCTGACTCTCTTAACAACAGCAATAACCAGAAAGGCAAAAGATGGGGGAGGACGATAGCCAACATTAAGACAAGATATTCAGGATAATGGATGCAAACAAAGAGTTATAATTAACAAGACTATGTGAGTTTATGAACAAAATACGTGTCTATGAAATAAGTGTGATGTGAAATGATGCTGAATTCGTTGAAAATGGTGTGTTTATGCTGCTATGCGATTAACCAAATCTCTCAATATTAACTTGACCCCATAACCCCATTATTTTATTGGGCTTGGGGAGTCAGGGGTCCCAGGGGGCCATTTCTTAAGATGCTCAGACAACTTGTCCTGAGTTCAGTGCTTGGCCAGAGGATTCAGTGTTATTTGCACTTTGTAGCTCAAACAGGGAACCTTCAGAAGGACTTAGAGACAACGGGCCCATAGCTGGTGGTGCTCAGAGGGGAAGCTGGTGATCAGACTCTGGTATTTTCATGCAAAGCATTCTTCCCTGTCCCCTGTGCTAACTTTCCAGACCCCTTATGTATACTTTTGTTGTTCAATATACCCTGAATCTACCAAAGACACATTTAATCATAATGTCAAATTTGAGATTAAAATATACTTAAGAGCCAAAGAGTTAGTAGAAGAGGAAAGATCCTTGCCTTGCATGTAGCTGACTCCAGTTCAATTCCCAGCATCACATATGTTCCTCACCCACATCAGTACAAGAGCCAGGAATAAGCCTTCAGCAGTCCTGGGTATGACCCCCAAAATCAATTTTCAATTTTTTTTTTTTGCTTTTTGGGTCACACCTGGCAATGCACAGGGGTTACTCCTGGCTCTGCATTCAGGAATCACCCCCGGCAGTTCTCAGGGGACCATATGGGATGCTTGGAATCGAACCTGGGTCGGCAGCATGCAAGGCAAATGCCCTCCCCGCTGTGCTATTGCTCCAGCCCCTCAAATCAATTTTCTAAACAGTTTCCAACATCATTTGATTGTTTAGTCCTTACCATAAAAGACAGAAATTACCCTTTTATTGTTTTTTGTACTCAGCAAAATACTGTATAACTGTATCTCTCTCATCCCATTGTTCGTCAGTTTATTCTGTGGAAGTCTATGTGGAGGTCTCGTTCTGTTCAGCAGGGAGAACCCTTTGTGGGATGCAGCTGAAACAACAGACGCAGAGCCCGGAGGAGGAGGAAAAGGCATTTATTCTATGGCAGTTACAGTATTTTATACCTCCCTGCTGGGAGGAGGTGGTATAGAATGCACGCTGGGACCCCCAATAGAAATGCAGGGTGTGGCACGGGCTTTAGCTAGTAATAAATAAATGCTGATAGGATAAAATCAGTAAGATTAGGAGTGGCAACCTTTGCTAGGTGTGGCTTGGGGTTAGCTAGTGATAAACAAATACTGACAGGATAAGATCAGTAAGGTAAAATGGCTCCCTACATTACTCAGGCGGGCACCAGTGATGTCTCTATTACACTCAGCCCTGAGATTTTAGCAGCCTCTCCTTACTCATCTTTCCCAATGATTGGAGGCTTTTTCAGGGTCAGAGGAATGAAACCTATAGTTACTGTTTCTGGCATATCAAATATGCCGCGGGTAGCTTGCCAGGCTCTGTCGTGTGGGCGAGATACTCTCGGTAGCTTGCCGGGCTCTCTGAGAGGGACAGAAGAATCAAACCCGGGTGGGCCATGTGCAAGGAAAACGCCCTACCTGCTATGCTATTGCTCCAGTCCTACCTGCTGTGCTATCGCTCCAGCTTTTTAAATTTTTCTTTGTGGGTCACACCCGGAGATGCAAGAGGTTACTCCTGGCTCTGCACTCAGGAATTACCCCTGGCAGTGCTCAGAGGACCATATGGGATGCTGGGAATCAAACCCAGGTCAGCTGCGTGAAAGGAAAATGCCTTACACCCTGTACTTTCACTCCAGCCCTGTAAATACACTACTCTTTGAGAATTTGGCAATTGACTGCTCTTGGCAAACCTTTATCTTACCCAGGCCTAAGTAGTTCTGTGTAATATCTCCTATTTACCCAGCTACTACAACCATGCCCCCATGATCAAGTCAATAATAAAATTCTTGAAGAAAAAATTCTGTACTCTAGTTTTATGTTAGTAGAACAAATTAGAAAAATTATAACAGCAATTTTTTGCAAGTTTTACCATATTCTATTTTATGAAACAAATATCCATAAGGCTTATGTTATTTATCAAAACCCATGATGACCTATGGGGTCATGCATAAAATAAACATGCATATTGATAAAACAAAGCTATAATTATGCAAAAATTACAAAAGTGAAATGTTGCTTGAGTACAGCAGAAAAACATTCATCCACTGGGAAAAGTCTATAGGACCTAACTAATTTTTCTATTTATTTAACTTTTCATTTAAAATTTCTTTCAAGTCAGTAAAATTATCCTTCAAGTTATAATGTCTGTTTTGTTCTTTTACTATACGTTGTTAACTTTCAAAAGTAAAAGTTGAGGGGCTGGAGTGATAGCACAGTGGGAAGGGCGTTTGCCTTGCACGCTGCTGACCCGGGTTTGAATTCCAGCATCCCATATGGTCTCCTGAGCACTGACAGGGGTAATTCCTGAGTGCAGAGCCAGGAGTAACCCCTGTGCATAGCTGGGTGTGACCCAAAAAGGAAAAATATTAAAAATAAAAATAAAAAATAAAAATTGATCTAATTGTATTTAAATAGCTTATTTAAATAGTCTTGACATTTTGTGTGTTCAATAAATGTAAATATTTACTTACTTCATATCACTTAATGCATACTTTTATAGTGTACCAAGTGTTTTTAATTTTTTTATTTTATATAGTAGTTTACAATATTTGATCACATTTAATATTCAAACACCAATCTCATCACCATTACACCTCCCACCACCATATTTTGCATGTATCTCTCCCAAATCCCAATCCCTGAATGTAGCCAGTGTTATGTAATTAAAAATGAGTAAATGTACATATAAGTCAAACTATCTTTAATTTTTTTGAGTTTTTATGATTGCAAAAATGCACATAATTTGAAAATATACTGCATATTTCCATGACAATTATAATAAAAATTTTATAAAAGTGACTAAAACCTTTAAATATGAGGAGATCTCAATTTATTCATTCTTCTTTGGTTAAAATAATTAGTATACACACATATATTTGGCTCTCAAGGAGCCAAGCTTTCAAGAACAAAATCCATAATCCTTTTAAGTGTTAACTTTTTTTTATGATTTTATACATTTTATCTTCTTAAAGTACTTCACAATAGTTCATTACAGATAATATTCGAACACCCACCCAACCAGAGAGCATCTTCCCACCACAATAAGAGGGAAGTGTGTGCAGGTTGTTGTATTTCATTCTGGGGCTATTTAAGCTCGTATACACAAGAATACAAGCAAGTATGTTAAAAATCAAACACATGTGTGCTATATCAGAGGGCTAGAGTATAAGGGGTCACGTGGCCACACATGCAGTCATGCACTCCAAGAAATACTGCATTGATCACTTCTGGGAGCTTTGTTTTATAGTCTCTGGATCTTGGCCGTTGATGGGATTATATGGTGGGGGGGAGGGGAGGAGGGGGACAGTTTGTGGGTGTGACTGTCACACTACTGGAAAATTGGGGATCTGGGTGGAGGAGGCCCAGTCCCAATCTGAGCAGGCTTGGAGATCTCATCCATGAGTCCCACATGTCTGGGTTCCTTAGTCAGTTCCTTCATGGGTGAGGCTCGTTCCAGGGTGTGGAGAGTGGCCTTGAGCATGGCTGTGGCTGGGTTCTGGAGAGTTTCGGCTGCCAAGGCTCTGTTTGGAGTGAAGAGGGAAATTCCACACCCCTCCCCTGAGAGGGCCCCAGTGAAGACAGCCTGGCTCGAGGGCAAGAGATTCTGCTTAGTGTTAACTTTTACGAACATACAGTATTGAGTCAAATTTCCTCACCTTTACTTTTAGCATGAGCCAAGGGAAATTATTTAAGTGTGCTGAATTCAGGCACTCAAAGCTATTATATGTAAGTGGTAGTATTTACCGTAAAAGTTTGGTATTATGATTACACATGCTAACTTCTAGGACAATTTTGTATGTTTGTCCCATAGTGCTTTCTTGAATTAGTGGTCAGGAGGAATTGAGGCTAAACCATTAAAATAGGTCAATAAAGTTCAACATTTTTTTGTGTAGCTAGAATATAATTAACAAAAATATAAATATTTATAAGTCTGGACATATAGATTAAATATGCTGAATAGAATAATCATTACTTTTATGCAATTGTGAAATATTGAACTAAGTTATTTTAGTTGACTTGCATACATATCCATAAAATTTAGAGAGCCTCATTAAAGTATAGCATTACTTCTGTTTTGTAATTCTACAGAGGATTCCACAATATTTGATAACATTGTCAGTGTAAAATAGGTCGAAAGCAGTAATCCTGTGTCATTAACTTGTTTACATGAATTTTGAGTTTCTTAATGAAATCATGGTCTTATAAAAATAACAGCCCTACTGCCTACAGATAACTACCAAGGTGAAGCATAAGAAAGACAAAGCAATCAGCAACGAGTCTAATTGTCAGTAATCTAGTATCTTTTTCACTGATTCTGAATATTTTATGGGGTTTTAACTAAAAATGTCATATTAGTCTGAAGACTCTATTAGAAACAGAGCAATCATTCCTGCAAGGAATAACTGGAAGTATAAATCCACTCCTAAGTCACTAATTTCTATCTTTATATTTCTAGATATACAAACAAGCCGGTGCCCCTCCTTTTGTCTTAGTTTAGCATCAGATGTAGGCTTTGAAACAATAAAAACTAATTAATCAATAATGCAAGTCGAATATTGCTTATATAACATTTTAATGTGGGGAAATTTGGCTGTGTACCCTATTATAAGGGATAAATTAAATATAAAAACATAATACAATTGACTCCATGTTACTCTGAAATCATGCATTAGAAGAATAGTTTATAATATTTTAAAGAATTGTGGCAATATTTGAGGAAAATAGCCATTAGTGATGTTTAGTATTTTTAAAGTCACACATATGTAAATGAAGAGATAAAAATTAAATCAGATTTAGTTAACTGCACATGTACAGATAAAACCAGAATTTATTTGTAAGTATTTCCTACCAACTTCTTCGGAAGATCTAGTATATAAATTTTAAATATGCACAATTACATTTGAAAATTATTTATAAAAAAAATAAAACTTAAATTAAAACACAGAAAAAATCAAACTGATATGTTTATGAAAGTAAAATGTGTTATTAAGAACATTTTAGCATATACTGTAGCACTGTCATCCCATTGTTCACCGATTTGCTCAAGTGGGCATTCAAAAATTATTTTAATATTTCATAATAAGCATAATAATACTCATAAATTGCCTTCTAAAAATAATAAAGGCCAACAGGACTGTTAGAAATCATATACTAACAAAAGTGTCTGCTGACCGTAGTAGAAAGAAATAGAAGTGACTGAACAGCCACATTTTTCCTAAAATAAGTTTTGTGATTTTAGGTGAGAAGTAATCAGAAAACATCATACACTAGACTTCCTTTATTTCTTCTTTGCTTTGTTTTTGGGACATACCTAGCAGTGCTCAGGTCTTACTTCTGGCTCTGTACTCAAATATCACACCTGGTAGACTTAGATGACCTATGGTTATGCCAAGAACTGTGAAAAGTGCTGCCAAGAATCAAATCCAGGATAGTTGCATGCAAGGACAACGCCCTCCTCCCCACTGTACTATCTCTCCAGCCCCCTGGATTTCCTTCCTAGTTATTTTTTCTTTGAGAAAAATAAAGTACATTATACTGTATATTTGAAACCAACCAACCAACCTAGGACTATGTCAGCTAACCATACAAAGTTTAAAATAAAATCACTACTTTAAAATTTGCTTTTATTTTCGTTTTTGGAAATAATGCAATAATGCTTCGAGTATCAAGCTTCACTCGAGTGAGAGAAGGAATCTGGAGTTCTGACCTCTGTCGATGATCAAAGATCAGGGATGCTGTCTCGTTTGTAAAGGTGTCGAAAATCAGATGAGCTGGACATGTAATATGATTTGGAGACGACTGTTGGACCAGAGCCTTTACCAGCTGGATTCCAAGGGATGTCAAAAGAACACCTGGCTGCCCACCTACGAGATGGTCAGACTTCTTCGTTAAGACCCTGAACGAATGATTTAGTGCTCTTTGTGTTCCTGGAGTGAGCAGACGCCATTGGACTACATTTGCATGAGACAGGGATGAATGGAGACCTTACTGGCGCCTTCTGAGCAAATTGATGAAGAACGGAATGACAAGTGATTACAAGTGATTTTCATTTTTGTTTTTGTTTGAGGGACACACACCCAGAAGTGCTCAGGGTTTATTTCTGACTTTGATCTCAAGGACCAGTCCTGGTCAGGCTCCCAGAGATTCTATGGAATACTGAGATTTAATCTGGTCAGTTCAGGCAAACAACTTAACTACTGTATACTCGAGTTCTGTTTCTATTTTCTGTTCTTTCTTTCTATCTTTCCTTTCTTTTTTCTACCTCCTTGAGGGCACAAAAACACAATGCAGAAAAGCCATATTCCTTGCAGCACTATTCACAAGAGTCAAATCTAAAAACAACCCGTTACCAAGTACAGGGGACTAAATAAAGAAATTATGGTACAGCTTTAAAAGGAGGTAATCGAATATTTTTCTTTCTTCAGTGTCCTATGATATAAAAATCTTAAGGACTACTCTGAAGACTCATTGTTCTAGCTATGATAATATAATATAAACTAGTAACTTAATAGTTAATGGCCAGCATCCAGAGACTTAAAAGCCAGCTCCCGGATATCTTATAGCCTACTTCTCCTTCTGGGAGAACCTGGCCAACTCTTGGGAGTTTCCTGCCCACATGGGAGAGCCTGGCAAGGTCCCCATGGTGTATTCACTTGCCAAAACCAGTAACAAGCTGGGTCTCATTCCCCTGACCCTGAAAGAGCCTCCAGTACAGCATTGTTGGAAGGACGAGTAGAGAGAGGCTTCTAAAATCTCAGGGCTTGGACAAATGGAGACATTACTGAGACCACTCGAGAAATTCGACGATCAACAGGATGATGATGATGATGATGATGATGATTAATTTCAATCAGTATCTTACTGGTCACTTTCAAATACATGAGAAATGATAATATCCTGGCAATATTTATTTAACATCATTACACATGGCTATTGGTGCTCATTCCTTGTCTCAGAGCCTAGCTGTCAGCAATAAATAAATTACCCCCAGCTAGTAAATCACAATACTCTCTTGAGCTTCTCAGACAAAGCAGAATGATGAATTTGTAGCCCTAAGAGGATTATTCATAAATATCCATTTTGTTTAAGGCCATTTTGTATCTATTCGATGGAAGATCAGTTCTCTTTCATAAAATATTGGGAAAGTGCTTATCTGGAAAGAAACAGAAATGAAACTGTTCTTTTGCTGAGTGCCACCAATTTCAGTATTTTCTTATGGAGTTAATAGTATGGAAAATATATGACTTGTTTTCAAATTCATATTTAATTGAATAAAGATACTTAAAAATCAAGACAGAAGACCTAACCTCTTGTTTCAACAAAAATTGAGGGATAATTAATTTTCTTCTTCTTTTAGTTTTTTGCACCTTTAAGAAATATTCCAAGATTTTCTTGGTGAGAAATAGCCCTCATTTGTTCATATTTGAACTGAAAAATTGAGAAAGTACTTGTAGTCAGGGCTATATATCTTAAGTGACTCAGATAATAGTTTTAGTAAGTGCTTTTTCCTTTATAAAGTCAAGCCCAGACTGGGAGCAACTAAAAGCCTTTTCTCACTGACAATGTCTGGACTCACCAGGGAAATATGTTCTGTCACCATGAACTTATTCCTAAGTGGAATAAAATTTTCTGACTAGTATTCAACTACCTAAAATTCAGTTGACTAGCTACAATATTTTAGGATTGCAAGTCATAAGTCATGCTTTTGAGGTAGCCCTAGATTTTATTGCATTAACTATTTACTAAATGTAAGAGGAGGGGAAGGTACTTCTGGGAAAAATTAATACATTTTTAGAAACTGTTTTATGCTCATGGTATCTATATTTAGGATTACTTTGAGAAAAGTAGCCAGCTTTATAATACAAGATGATATGAATATATTGGTATGTTAGAAGGCAGTGTTAATCTAGCACTCACTAATTCTATCCTGAATACTCTTTTTCTTAACTGAAGAATCACTGCATTCATAAGTGGTTTTCTAAAATCTAAAATATTAATATTTTATTACAACTTGGGCTAAAATTGACAACTTATTCACGTTAGAAAGGGTACAGAGAAAGGAAAGAGCCACATGGGGGTTGTATTGTGCATGTTGAAAGTAGTCTAAGGAATAAAGAATGCACATGAATTAAGGACAAAGAGAAATCAGTGAGGGGTACTTCCAAATATATAGTTCTATAGATTTTAGTTTCTATTTTCTGTGGTTATAAAAACAGAAAATATTTTGTTCTGTGAACAGTACTGATAAAGTGGTAGTTTTGTTTTACACAGAAAGCATCTTATATTTGTAGAATTCTTGGTTATTTATTTCTTTGATTTCACCTCATAAGGTGAGTGACAAAAGCTATTATTTTCATAAAGAAAAGGCCACTGTCAGCTTTAACTCAAGGTCAGTGTGCTTTATTCATGGCCACTGGGGTTTATGTTTCTATTATAGCATCTGCCTCAAAGCATAACTGAGGAAGGCATTTCAGGACTGAAATCCCAAAATTGAGTTAACCACTTGTAATTCATGCAGTATCAAGTCATAGCTTTGGAATATAGGAAATGTCATTGTTGGTGTTAAAAAAAACCCAATTATTTTATACCAATATATCTTATTGGACCCTAGAGAAAGTTATAAACCTAAATAACACATGGCCTTCCTCACAAGGGGTTTCTTTGCAGTGTGGTCACACACGATGCAATATATTAAAATTACTTGCTAAACTTATAAAATTTTCAATGTTCACCCCCTAACAAAGATACTCATATGTGCTGCATGTGATTTGTTTTAAGAATGACTAGACTAAAGTATCTTAAAATTTAATGCATACATGAATCATTTGAGGACACATTTCGAGTGGAAAATTCTGAGTTCGTAGGTTGGGAAGTGACTCATTTTCTTATGCATTTCCAACAAGCTCTCAAATTATATCAGTTAAAAAGAAATAGTTAAGAAGATAAATAAATATGTAAGTGAATGTCCTAGGCTCTTGTTTCAAATAAATAAAAGCAACCTTTATCAAATTAGTCAGATTCTCATCAATTAAATACGTAAGTAACAGTTTCATCATATTTCATCGATTGATATAAGAATAAAAGACTACATAAGGAATCCAATTATAAGGAACACTTTTAAAAGGTAGAGACGTGGACCAAAATGACAGAAGAGGAAGTTCCTTGGGTCAGAGCGATATTACAGTGGAAGGGTACTTGCCATACACTTGGACAACCTAGATTTAGAGCCTAGGCACTGCATATAGACCCTACCACCTTTCCAGGAGTCATCCTGAATACAGAATCATGAATAACCCCTAAACACAGTTCGGTGTAACCCCTGAACAAAACAAAAAGAGGACATTTATTACTATGTTCTCAAGAATAACAAGAATTAACCAGGAGAACTAAATGCAGGGAGTTCCCCACAGTTCAGGGTAAGATAGGGATATTCTCTGAGCCTGAGGGACCAACAGACGCTAAAAGGAAAATGAAGATATGTGTATTCTATTGAATAGGAGGAACAGGCCTGTGAAATAAATAGGCAATGGATGCAGTAAAAGAGGAAAGACAGCAGCAGTGTATAATTAAATCTTTGTATACTCCCCCAGTACCTAGTCTAGAAAAACTGGCCCTCTCAAACAGTCCTAGCATTAATACAATTAAAAAAATACTAGCAAAGTCCTATAAGCATAATATAACATAAATATAAGCTGGTATACCAATTGGGAAAGTATCGTTACCACAACTTTTAAACTTACCGATCAAGAGAGAATTAAGTAGGGGCTGGAGTGAAAGCACAGTGGGGATAGGGTGTTTGCCTTGATTTTGGTCAACATGATGAACTCAGACAGTCTCTCACCCTGTTTGTTCCATTCTAGGCCGTGGGTCCCGATGTGTAGTTCTTTGGGTGACCTTCTTGGTCCAATCTTGGCTTTAAAATCACCCACAATGATATTGCAGTAGGTGGGGTCTTCTTTATAGAACTTCTCCAGCTCCATGTAGAATTTCTCAATTTCTTCTTCATAATTGGATGTTGGTGTGTAGATGACGAAGATAAAAACTGCTGGCAATGAGCCACATCTATTCAGACGTAAGCATCCGATTCGGGTTGTTGGGCATTCCAAAGAATCGATGCTCATGGCCAAGTTCATGTTGAGGAAGACACCGACATCACCGACGCCTCTACTGTCGCATGTTCCGAGGAACAGTTCTTTTCCAGTTTCAAAAACGGCGTGATGTGATCGATGCCTTCTCGTCTCAGTCAATCCAATGAAGTCATACTTGATCTTCTGTGCATGCACCATCAGGTCCTCAATGGATGTTTTTGATGCCAGTGTACATGCGTTAAAATTGCAGACAGTCATTTTTCAGTCCTTCTTCGTTTTGGCAGCCTAGTTTGGCCCTGAGGTTTTAGCAGCCTCTCCTCGCTCGTCCTTCTCAATGCTGCCATATTGGGGCTCTTCCACAGTCAGGGGAATGAATCCCATTGTTGTTACTGTTTTTGGTATATTGGATACACCATGAGTAGCTTGCCAGGCTGTTGTGCAGGTGGCATGTTGTAACAATCTTTAACCTGACAAATACACCACACATCTTTGTGCATGGACGTGCTTCTCATGTACAGAAAGTACTGGCCAGATGGACACAATTGATCAAGGAGTCCAGCCCTGCCCCTGCCTGCATCTCTCGGCGGGCGATACATGTTGGTTCGCTATTCGCCAGTTGGCACCGTTGCCACCCCCTCACCACGGTGAGGCAGTGAACCATCGAGGAGACTATGCTAACAAACCACAAGAGAAATTCTCAAAAACACAATAATATCATGAGTGTTTGCCAAACACAATAATGTTAGAGGTTTTCACAAACCTTATAGCAATAGAAATAATGTATTAATTGATTTTATAGCTATATCCCTGATGCTTAGAGATTACTCCTGGCTCTCGGCTCAGAGATCATTCCTGGAGGGCTTAGGGGACCATACATGATGGTGGGGAAATGAATGCAGCTGGCTGCGTGCACTAACCAGTATACATCACTGCAGCCCCGGAAACAGAAAGATTAGTCAGGCAGAAAATCACCAAAGAAACAATGACAAGCTAGATATGATGAATTTAAAGAGTTTTCCACCCCTATTTATAGTATGTATGAAATATTCTCAAAGAGAGCCCACATTATTGGATGCAAAACAAGTCCCTTGGCTTATTTGGGGGGATTTTGGAGCCACCTCCAGCAGTGCTTAGGAGTTACTCTTGGCTCTGTGCTCAGGGATCAGTCTTGGCAAGGCTCAGGAAATCAAACGGGGTGCTGGGAGTGAACCTGGGTAAGTTACATGCAAGGTTACTGCCCTTCCAACTGTTCAGTGCATTTGGCTCTTATTTTTTAAGTCTTGTACAGATACATGCATATGCATTTCTATTTAGCTAGTTAGCTAGCCAGCTACAAAATACTCCAATTTTATTATGCAACTATTTGGTATACCCTTCCACCAACGGTATACCCTTCCACCTTTGCAATGATTTCTCCTTTCTTATAAAGACCTATGCAAAAACTAATGTGCATAAAGTCATCTATGATATAACTTTGATTTGGATACTACATATAACCACTTGTTAATGAAGAATTTTCTGTGAAGGTTTCCTTAATTAACATTTATTAAAAAATTAAATTGCACTTTGCAACATGAAAGAAACAAGGTTAACTGGAGCTTAGGGGTTATCAAAGAAGATTATACAGAGTAAATATAGAGTATCCCCAATTAAATACTTGTCACTTCTTTTTCACCTTTTTCTACTCCTTGCTTCTGTCTTCCATGTGTTGGTGCTTCTTGCACAGCCAATTACTTTCAAGAACTTTCTGTCCTTCCTGGCCCTCTTTGTTGATAGCTTAGAAATGGAGTAAGGTCTGTCTTTTGTTCTGCACATTATGCATTTTCTGACAGGCAGCTTTCAGATGGAGAAAAGCTGTGATGAATCCTTAATGTAATCAGCGAGGTTCCCAGAGACTTCCTCTCCTGTGTTTGTGTAACTGAACACTGTCGATGCCAATGTGTCATTTACTTTTTTACAGTGTGATAATTTTTGGTCTTCCAGTTCATTTGTCCTGGATTAGAAATGCTTGCTGCTTTTCATCTAACCTTCATGTGCCACAGATTTTATGTTACAGATTTTACCTTTAATTTGGGGTAGGGAGCCTGGGGGAGACTCTGAATAGTACTAGGGGAACAGGGGTCCATCTGTGAATCTTGGTGCTGGGGTCAAGGCATAAGTGTTGCTCCAGTTTTGCTTTGCCAGATGTTACTAGAGTCACTTCATGGTGCTCAGTTATATTTCATGTACTATTTTATTTTGTTCTGGGGACACATCCATCTGTGCTCAGGACTTGCTTCAAGTTCTATGCTCATGGATGAGACTTGGTGGGTCTCAGCATATCTTATGTGATGCCAGGGATTGAACCCAAGTCATGCAAGGGAAGAGACTTACCCTCTATATCATTGTCACTGTATCACTGTATCACTGTCATCTCATTGATCATCAAATTGCTCCAGCGGGCACCAGTAATGTTTCCATTCATCCTAGCCCTGAGATTTTAGCAGCCTCTCTTTACTTGTCTTTCCCAACGGTGCCACATTGGAGGCTTTTTCAGAGTCAGGGGAATGAGACCCATTATTGTTACTGTTCTTGGCATATCGAATACACCACAGGCAGCTTGCGAGGTTCTGTCATGTGTGCAGGATGCTTTTGTTAGCTTGCCAAGTTCTCTGAAAGGGAGAATGGGAGAACTAGACAATAAGAGGTCACACAACCGCATTCGTATCATATGTGACACCAGCGATTGAACCCAAGTCATGCAAGGCAAGAGATTTACCCTCTATATATCTGGCAATTCTCATAATGTTAAGGGGAGAACAATTTTACTATACCTTCTAAATAATTTAGGCATTTTTTGAAATGGAAAGACTAAAAACATTAACATCAATTTTATTATTGTTTTATTTTCCAAGCAATGCATACACCTTTGTGTTACAACATAAAACTTTCACATTTTATCCATCTTTATAATAAACACAAAAAATTTAACTTATATTCTGAAGAATTTTAACTCTGTGAACACAATTGTCTATTTGTAAATGCATATTTGGGAATAATGTGTCTCTATTTCTCTTCATTGTCCTGGGTTATTAGAAAGTAAGCTCGGCATGTATCTGTGTAACTCTGTGTTTAATATATAGAAATTTTAGTAAGATAAATAGTAATGCTATTGAGAAAATATTATGGGGGTGGGTAATGGCACGGCAGGTAGGGTGCTTGCCTTGCATGCTGCCAACCCAGGTTCAATCTCTGGCATCATATATGATTCCGGGAGCACCATCAGCAGTGAGCCCTGAGAACAAAACTAGGAGTGATCCATGAAAATCACCAAAAGTGGCCCAAAAACCAATAAAAAAATAAATTATTGAGAGCATCTTTTTTGATGTTCATTGACCATTTTAAACAAAGTTTTCTTTTTTAATTACCTTAAACATTTTCCTTTTAAATGTTTCTATAATGTATCTGTATCATATTTTATAACTGATAGTTAAAAACGCATTGCAGTACTTCAGAATGGTATGATCTTTATTTTAAGATGCAATAATAAAATTACATATTTTTAGTCAAATCCACATATTTGAACCTTGAAATTTTTTATATTACTATGCTTACTTCCACTCATTGTTATCTACTAAATATAAATTTCTAGCACTTACTAAGTACCTGTTTCTGATTTCTTATCTCACAATTTACAAATATTAAATTTTGCATCCTAAATGACTTATAGTTCTTCGAATGCCATCAAGAAACACTAGGCACTTGAATGTTGTAAACTGCTGTTGATTGAAACTCAGGTTTGTGTCTTCATCTTTTGGACCTGGTTGCAAGGCCTGTGTTTGTTGTTAGGCTATCAATTATATATGTGGTTCTCCATCTTTAAAGTGGAAGAAGATGAATATAGTGCCTGAGAACCATGATTAGATTTGGAGCTTGGGAGGCAGAAGGCCAGAACAGAGTTCTTACAGAGGTGAGAGGTATCTGCTGACTCAGCCAAAATTCATTTATTTTCTCCACATGGTTTCATTTAATGCCATTTGGTTTGAGCAGAAAGGGATTCCCTTTAGGTGGACTAAGGGAATAGCAAAGTCTCTTTAGTCTTCTCGGCCAAGCTAAGTATTAAGAAATAAACCAGACTGATAGGAGTGATATTTCATTTCAAACATTTAATAACTAAAGCCATATTGTTTTCAATTTCTTTAGATACAGTTATGTTTGAACTACATATGATCGATAAAAATATTTAGGTAGATTTATACAGCTGGTGTCCATTTGTTTTTTTTTCTGCCATAGTCTTTCGCATAAAAACAAGGCTGAATAAAGTTATTTATTTGATCATAATTCCAATAGCAAAGAATTTTTACTCTGAAAAAAGTAATTTACTTTAAATTAACCTATGTTTAAAATATATTTTTTCTGACAATAAAATAGAAAATAACACATAAGATTATTCTGCCAATACAATTTTTATGAGTATTATTATTTTTACAAAACAATAAAAAAGATAATTTTAAAATTACAACTTCTGAGGCTTTTATAACTTTTATTTAGCAAGTGCTCCAATTATGTATTTTTGAAAGGAATTAGATTTAAATGTATAACTTCAAGATAGAAAGGTATTTTCCCCCCATATTTATTTTTTGGAAAAAAATGGTAATAAAAATGACATTCAGATGATATTACTTAAACTTATGGATTAATAAATTAGTGCATTTAAATTTCTTACTAAGATTGTGTTATGCACTGTAGCAATGTCATCCCATTGTTCATCGATTTGCTTCAGCGGGCACCAATAACATCTCCATTGTGAGACTTGTTGTTACTGTTTTTGGCATATTGAATACAACACAGGTAGCTTGCCAGGCTCTACTGTGCGGGTGGGATACTCTCGGTAGCTTGCCGGGCTCTCCAGGAGGCATGGAAGAATCGAACCCAGGTTGGCCACGTGCAAGGC
This sequence comes from Sorex araneus, assembly GCF_027595985.1. Lineage (NCBI taxonomy): Eukaryota > Metazoa > Chordata > Mammalia > Eulipotyphla > Soricidae > Sorex > Sorex araneus. The sequence goes on from NC_073303.1 coordinate 214,650,544, forward strand.
AAACGTGCTACTGGCTGTGCTATTTCCACTTAGATAGTATATACATTATTAGTCTAGAAACTTAAAACTTCATACCTTTCAGGTTTAATTATATACAACTCTTAAAACAAAAAATAACTAGATGATATAATGCAATATAAAGTTGTAGTTGGGACATTATATACTTTGGTTTATGTACTTAAGCCAGTTCTAGGTAAAAACATTTTCTACAAATTATAATATATGAAGTATGCATTGGTTAGTCAGATCTGCACTAAACCATAGCTTTAGAAAGAAAATAAATAATATTATGTGTGTGTTATTTATCTTCTTTAAATAAATATGTGTACACATCACATTCCAAATAAGTAAATATAAAATAACAGAAACTAATATATACAAAAATTTACAAACGTCAAATAGACTTTACTTCTACATCTTTCCTTTTACCATCTGCCTTCCAGAGTATAAGATTAAACAAAGTGATTGCTGGGTTCTTCCGAATGACAAATCATAAGTAGGGAGTAAAATATATTAATGCTTTCATGAAGACTGCCACAGAAACAGGAATATCTGTACTGAATTTTGTGTGATCCAAAATATAACAATGCAGTAAGGCACTGATAATTGATACTTTATCTGTCTCAATAAGATTTTTTTAAAATTTCAGTTGAATGCAAGAGATCTCAGAAATTTGAAGCTCAGTTCTGCTTTTCAAACGCCACACATTGAGGAAATATTTTGGTTTATTTAGCCATAAGAAATATTGTATTAGAGGTTAAAATAATACCATTCCTGATTAAAGTACCATTCCTGATTGAAGTTCTTGATGCATATCAGATAAAAAAACATCATTTTTACTTTTAATTTTAACATTTTTAATATCTATGTTAATACCTATTAAAAACAACATTTTTAATAGACATATCTATGGAAAAAATTATGTAGTTTTGTTATTATTCATGCTAAAAATCAAATTTCCTACTTTAGTACGGGTTGGTTGAACTTAGTCTTAGGGGTTATCAATCTTATTGAAAATTTATTATATGTGACAACTACCACTATAGGAAATGAAATCTAAGACTACAAATAGAGAATAATAAATATTAAATATTACTAAGCTAAACAAAAACTTGTAATTCATGGTCTTGACTTAGGAGGTGGCTAAGTCTGATTTGCTTCAAGTATTCATAAATATATTATAGTATTCAGTTATTTAAAGTCATGCTTCTACTTTATGTTCTAAATGTCTAAAAGCTGTATATTTTACATATATGGGCTATATAAACTTTGCAGCAGTTATATTTTGTTAATTATACAGCTATTTATTATATTATCCTTTAATTCTTAATAGCATAGGATAAATTAGAAAGCCAAAACCTCAGCATCCTATCATTATGTTGGAATATAGAATGAAAACGAATTACAAAGCTATCTGTTATGCACTCACATCAATTATTTTTACTTAAGGTGAGTGAGGGAAGTATTAAAATGAAAAAAATAGAGGGAAAAAAGGCAAAGTAAATAAAATACAACACAAAACGTTTGCAAGTGTGTTTTGCTAACTTCAGAGTTTTTTACTGTATTTTGTCATACTGCTATTGTAAGACTGCATTATTGTAAACTATGAGTCTTATTGCAAAATTGTACAAAACAGCTGTTTCAGATATTTTCTGCATCTTTTATTGATGAAGGAAAGGAACGTCTTTGATTACGTTCCCTCTATTCCAGCAGTAAAGATATTGCCTTAGAGAAAAATTAACCCTCATTGTCTGTTCGGAGACGATCCCGCCAGCCCCTTTACTTGTTTTGTTTCCCAGATTGTATGTTAAACTTTGCAGTAAAGGACTTTGTAGAAACAGCATTGTCCCTGATTTCTGTGTGTGCTCTCAGCTTCCCTGGCACTGACCGTAGCATGTACAACTTTCCCAGTAGACAGTTCGTGCATAATTTACTGTCTGCCTGACACCCACCTCTTGCAGCATGAAAAACTTCAGTTGACAAATCCACAGTCTAGGCACCCTTGCTCAGGCTCTAATCCCTACAATATATACATCTTTAACATCACTTGTTTCCTGCTGGAGTGATGTAATACAGTCGCCTTGCATGGAGCAGACCTGGGTTCAATTGCTGGTAGCTCATATGGTCTCCCAGAATTCCCACATGTGATCCTTGAGCCCAGAGCCCAGAGGAAGACCTGAGCACCAATGGGTGTGGCCCAACCGCATCAAATCGATTAATTTGTCACTGAATGGCCGGTTTCTGTTGTATTTCAGCCACCAATTCTAGCAGTGCATTGAAGTCCATAGGGTGTCTTCTCAGTTCGCTTTCTTGAGTAATTGTATCGTTCCATACTAGTACGGTTTTAGCAAGATGCCCTCCATAAGCATATTGCCATAGCACACCAACAGCACCACCACCGCCACCACAAGTACCCAAGGAAATAATTTCACAGTACTCCCAGGGTTTTATTTCCACAAAAGATACCAACATATACCACAGTGACCTTGTTACAGTTGAGCCGGTGTGGGGAAATTACTATAAGAAACAAAAATAATTATCTCCTTAGTCTGAAGGAAAGCAAAGGAGGTGAGATTTCACTCAGCCTTGCAAGATCCCAATTTTCTGTAGCACTGTAGCTCTGTAGCACTGTCGTCCCATTGTCCATGGATTTGCTCGAGTGGGCACCAGCAATGTCTCCATTGTGATACTTGTTGCTACTGTTTCTGGCATATTGAATATGCTACGGGGAGCTTGCTAGCCTCTGCTGTGTGGGAGGGATACTCTTGGTAACTTGCTGGGCTTGTAGGAATTGAACCCAGGTCGGCTGCATGCAAGGCAAATAACATACCCGCTGTGTTGTTTCCACTCAGTTAGTGGGGAATACTTGGCACAGAGAACACTTTATTTCACTTTTATCCTCAATGAACTCCCAAACACATTAACTTACACAATACTATCTTCATGCTTAGCTATTAATAATATGAATGCTATATGAGCAAGCATGAAGTCTGTATATATTTGCACATAAATGTATGTATACAAATATGTGATTATGTCTGTGTATACGTGTTCACACACACATATATATATGTATATATATACATACATGACATTTTAGCACTACCTCAATAAATCTTCTTATGCCCAATTCCTTAGGCGTATTCCTATCTTTGGTTAGTTTACTCTTTAAGAATCACTCAACCCAAACCCTGGGTGTGTAACTATTTTTCAAGTACACCCACATTCATAACTGGGGTGTGGACTACACATTTAATGTCATTTTGCTATTATTTATACTGCTTTGTCCTTTAATACGTTATCCAACAAAGACAAAGAACGAAAGTATATATAGAGGGACCCGGTTCCTATAGCTCTTATACTGATAACAACCTCTGCAATTCAGTGAACCAAAAGCATCTAATTATAACAGTACAATTAGACTTTAATATTGGAAGATTGGAAGTAGAACTCTTTCTTTATTATGTACTTAATCTTAGTCCTAGGAAGAACATTATATATACTCAAAATTATTTGCTTTTTTTCTCTTTACCTCTTTGCAGTAGGAATTGTCAGTTTTATTTCAACCTTATGTTCATTATTAACAATAAAGTTATTGTTTCAAATTACTTTGCAGTTTTTCTCCCCTGATTGTACCCTGACTTATAAGTTGTCCTAGTGCGGACTTCTATACATTTCAATTTATGAAATGTCATAATCATGTTTTTTAAATGAAATATAGTTCAAAAGAAATTAGAGGAACTCCAAAGATTTCAAAGAAATAAATGCTTATGTAATAAATTCAGAATTTCCACAATTTTAACATTTAAAAGATATATATTTGATTCCATTTATAAAATAAATGGTATGATAAAATAAAAATTTTAAATTTCTATTAAACATGAATTAAATGCATTTACATTATTAATCGTCACTCTAGTTTTAACAAAAAGAACATTTATATATGAGCATACACTTTAGAATTATCATGAAACATATGCTAATTAGAGTAATAATATGAATCTATGACAAAGTCATGTAAGTGTCTTTAGCCTAAAGTATCAGACCAGGAGCAAGATATTACTAAACAAGTTTTGGCTTTATGACCTCCTGAAATTCTTTAACAGCAAGCTCCCTCTTTGTGTCCCTTTCACCACGACAAGGAGATTTGCACAATTCTCCAGTATACAATATTTTGGAATAATTATAAGAATTTAACGGAGCGTATCAGACTTTTAGGAAGTTTTTCACAAACTTGGAAGCTCTAAATTAATATTTATACATATGCTTAGACCAAATATTTATCCTGTGACCCTGGCTCATATGAAGTATCAGCATAGCAAATAAGCCATGTTTGTTTAGTATATTATTTTCCACCAGAGAAAGAGAATCACTTATATGAGCTTTAGTAATATTTCCCATATTTTATTTTCTTTTGATAAAAATTGTGTTTTATAATACTTATTTTTCTAATTTTTATGTCAGAGAAATATTTTCATGTTTAAATGTTTCTAACACTTACACAGATTTGGAGAGCGAGTGCCGAACAATCCAGAGTGATAATTAAAGCACTTAGGAGTAAATTTTACAGCTTCTGACAAAGTTCAGTTCAACACGATACAGATAAGACTAAACTTCACTAGAAGCTTGAAGGTAAAGATAGCCTATGGGTCCAAGGAGATAGAATGGTATAGAAGGTCTAGACCTCCAGCCCCTGCTTAATTACCCCAAGAAGATCTTCCAGGAGGAATCTCTGAGTGCAAAGTTGTTTTTCCCTGGGCACTGCTGGGTAGGGCCGAAAAACAACAACAACAACAACAACAAAAAATCCTAAAGCCCAGCCTAAATTCTTGATATTAAACTATTTAAAATGCTACAAAAAGCAGATCACAATTTCAGGAATCCTGTTGTCCTCTCAGTAGATAAGAAAATTAACTTTGTTCATTTATGTAAATGACGACTGGAGAGATAGCACAGTGGTTAGGGCGTTTTCCTTCTAAACAGCTGACCCGGGTTCGATTTCTCGTCCCTCTCAGAGAGCCTGGCAAGCTACCAAGAGTATCCCACCCGCATGGCAGAGCCTGGTAAGCTCCCCGAGGCGCACTGGATATGCCAAAAACAGTAACAACAAGTCTTACAATGGAGTCGTTACTGGTGCCCGCTTGAGCAAATTGATGAATAACAGGACAACAGTGCTACAGATATTTATGGTAGATATAAAAACTTAATGTTTAAAAAGTTTTACAAAATTTTTTTCGACATGGATAATTTATTCATTCCAAGTTAACTACCCATAATATTCCCTTCTCATTTAGTGCTTCTGATATATTCATTCTGATAAACTCTTTTTTTCCTGAATATGAAATCTCCCCACACCATCACTTAGAGAATAGAGTCTCCCATAAAGTGATAATTCTTTGATTCTATTAATTTTGTAATTAAATTCTGTGAAGATGTGTGGAGTAAGGAAGGTAGTGTTATGACCTTCCTGCATGACCTAGCCAAATCTCCTCAGGAAGTGCCTGGAAGGTAGCTCTAATAAATATTTGCCACAGTAAATGCATAGTGTGGAAGGAGGGTTTCACCAGAGTCATAAGGCAGTTATCAACTTTGCACCTGAGGTCCAACTGACCTGCACAGCACAGGAATTGATCCCCACCAACTAAGTTTTTTGGAATTCTTGGACTCAGGCAGAAACAAGGATTAAATCTTGGAAAGAAAACAAAAGTCAGTCCTGTCGTCTGCTCAAGTTTTTCAGATATTTTTTCATCTAACCTAGCAAATGGACTGGAGCGACACAGCGGGTAGGGCGTTTGCCTTGCTCACGGCTGACCTGGGTTCGATTCCTCTATCCCTTTTGGAGAGCCTGGCAAGCTAGAGTATCCCGCCTGCACAGCAGAGCCTGGCAAGCTCCCCGTGGCGTATTAGATATGTCAAAAACAGTAACAACAAGTCTCACAATGGAGATGTCACCGGTGCCTGCTCGAGCAAACCGAAGAACAACGGGACAACAGTGCTACAGTGCTAACCTAACAGACAAGAATTTAAAGATACTTGCTAAGGAGTACAAGAAGGAATTCAAAGGGCCATGTGTTAAGAGAGAACACAAGCTTCCATCTTTAAACTTAAATTTTTCAGGTTAGAACATTTGGTCTCCCATCCAAGTACTAACCAGGCCCGACCCCACTTAGTTTCCAAAATCAAATGAGATCGTATACATTCAGGGTGGTATGGCAAGACTCGAATTCCACAAGAAACCCCCACAGATGGCTAAGGCCTTAGATATGTTAGCCCACAAAGGTCTCATATATTAAAAGAATTTTCATTAAATTCTTTTAATGAAAAATTGAGAATCAAGTTAAAAATCTTTACTAGGAGTGATTTTATAGACAAAGTATCAAGACCTAATGGCTCTGAACATTTGGTGTTCCTTATAAGGAAGGAATGGTTTTAATAGTGAGAGATTTCCTCACACTTGTGAGAATGGCCAATAATGTTCAGAAGTCACAAGTGGCAGAGGTATAGAATAAAAGGAAATTGCATGAACTGTTGATGACAATTTGAACTGACCTAGTACTTAAAGGAAAACATTAAAGACATTTTTCAAATAACTTAAAATATACCTATCATAAAAATCTAACAACTTTCTTCTTAAGTATCTACCCAATAAAAACAAAATACTAACTGAAAGAAATGTGTACACACATAAGCTTATTACAGTACCATTTACTATAACCAAGATGTGAAAACAACCAAAATGCTCTGAACAGATGCGGTAAAGAAAATGTGGTTTTCTTTGGTGAACAGGGAATATTGCTAAATTACGTGAAAGTATAAAATTTTATCTTTTGTTACAATAGGGATGTAATTGAAAGGTAAATTTATGCTCAGAGAATTGAATCAGCTGGATAAAGAAAGATTACTTCATTCATATGTGGCATATATTTTTAAAAACTAAGATCCAGTATCTAATGAAAACATACCCTTAACCTGAACTCAAAATTAAGGTTATCAAGGGTGGAATGTGGATTAAAAGTGACTCTAATGGAAAGATATTGACATTTTGGTAACATTGTTCCCTAAAACATATATAAATATTTACACTGTAATAGGTAATCAATCCAGTGATACTACAATGGAATATTTGCAATGAAATATTTCCAAAGGGATATTTGTCTCATTTCGGTACTGTTATTTTTAGATATTAATTTAGATTAACCAATATACTTCTTTATACTTTTATTTTTATTAGCTGAATCTTTTTCCAATATCAAAGACATTGAACTCTCTCTGTAATTTCCTAGATACTGAGAGGCAATTTAGAACTTTCCTATTTCAATCATGACTTCAGTTCATGAGTAAACCTTCCTTACAACTTACCTAAGGTTTCAAAGTTTACTGTTAACAAAAGATATGATAAAGGAAAACCTAGTGGTAAGATTGATGGATTTCAGGTTGGCCTTGGAGGTCTTGTGCCCAGAATTATTATTTAGAATAAACATATTACATCATCGAGGACGTGTTTTGTTTTACAATATATGCCTTTAGATGTATAAGCATTTTTCAACGGTTACCAGGTGGGAACCTAATCCCATTCCATGGCTACTACATATTACTTCCACCGAAGCTAATTTCTTTTTGAGGTAGCAAGCATGCTAATTACTCTAAAATGCTTAAACCATGACTGCTTAATTTTGTAACTATTTTGTTTCCAAGATTTCTTTGGCAATAGTCTTAAAAGAAAAATAAATTGTTTTCTTATTAATGCATATTCATATTTTCCCTTCTTGTAAAGGCTTTCTTTGAAGGCCTCAAGGAAAAAAAAATAACTTTACCTCAATCTCAAGATTGGAAAAGAACAAGAGGAGAATCAATAAAAGGTAAAACTCAAAATTTTAACCCCTGATAAGAAGAATAAAACTTCAATGTTCAGTTATTAACATCCCTCTCAAATGCTTAGATTAATATTTCCAGCTTTATCAAATTTAAATAGGCTAAGGAACCTCCATGTCTACAAAGATAAGAAATATTGGTCATAAAATAAAACCAAAAATTGTGTTGTATAATACATATACAAACAAAACGTAGGGCATTTGATATTGGTAGCAAATTCCCAAAAGAGAGATTAAGAAAGCATGGCAATATCTTCTCCCAAAAATGTTTCAAGAAGAAAATTCCTGAAAATAGATGTCAAAATGGAGAGTAGAGAAAGGCTGCGAGTTCACTAATCTTTTCAAAGCAGGAGTCAAGGCTGTGAGAGCAACAAAAATCAATGTAACATTCAAAATTAATGAACTAGGAGGGTGGTGCCTGTAGAGCAAAGAATGGTGTACTATAAATTACACAAGATCAAAATGGAAACAATTAGAAAATACCAAAGGAGTCCTTGGGTATTCTATAGGAAAGAGCATGGCAGTTTTCTGTAAGAGTTTTCAAGAGAATTTCAGCACCCAAAAACCTGATTATGATTTAGCCAAACCAATGCTAAACCACCTACAGTTTTGGCCATTGCAATGAAGAACTTGCAAAGAGCATCAAGATGTCTCAAGTATCACTGTATCACTGTAATCCCGTTGTCTATTGATTTGCTAGAGCGGGCACCAGTAATGTCTCCATTTGTGAGTCTTATTACTGTTTTTGGCATATCGAATACGCCACAGTAGCTTGTCAGGCTCTGCCATGCAGGTAAGATACTCTTAGTAGCTTGCTGGGCTCTCTGAGAGGGGTGGAGGAATTGTACCTGGATCGACCTCATGCAAGGCAAACACCCTACTCACTGTGCTATCACTCTAGCCCTATAGCCTCAAAATATATAAATAGTTTTTCAACGGTTGCCAGGTGTGAATCTAATCCCATTCCATGACTGTTATATATTACTTCCACCACAGTTCATTGCTTTTTGAGGTGACAAGCATTCTAATTACTTTAAAATGCTTAAACCATGTCTGCAGTAGGCATGCGGACAACTAGTAACCATAGATGGCAGCAAGCAGGGAAGTCACTCTGTTTACAATGAATCTCTGGACAGCAAATGGACCCTTGATGTTTTAGATCTCCAACAGCAATAGTCAAGAATATAAGACTCCTGCCAGCACTTCAGGCTCTGGCCTAAGCTGAGGACAGACAAAAGGAAAAGAAAGTAACTGTACCCCCAGATTCAATCTGAACAACAGCTAGAAAAAGCATAAAACAGAGTAAAAGGCTTGGGTGGAACTGGCAAATGTTGACCTTAGATTGCTACCCAGCCTGAATAAAAACAGAAATCCATTCATAGGCCCTGAAGAACTGTAAACCTAAGACATAATTCTAGGAGCACCCCAAAACCAATCAATAAATGAAGATACTAATCTGAGATAGCTTCCCAGCACCCAGCCGCTCCATAACCTCTTAGGTGATGATATCAGAGTGAATTTTCTGAGGTTGTTTAACTCTCTGGAAAAAATAAAATTGTGTAGATCTTCAACAAAGAAAGACAAAGAACCAGAGATGATATGAAAGAACAGCAAACACGAGTCACAAAACTAATGAGCATGATGGATGAAGTAAAAAAACTCCATGGAAGGGCCGGAGCGATAGCACAGCGGGTAGGGCGCTTGCCTTGCACTCGGCCGACCTGGGTTCGATCCCCGGCATCCCATATGGTCCCCCAAGCACCGCCAGGAGTAATTCTTGAGTGCAAAGCCAGGAGTAACCCCTGAGCATCGCTGGGTGTGACCCAAAAAGCAAAAAAAAAAAAAAAACTCCATGGAAGATCTGCACGGTAGCTCTAAAGCACTGTCATCCCATTGTTCATCTATTTGCTAAAGCGGGAACCAGTAACGTCTCCATTGTGAGAACTAGTTGTTACTATTTTTGGCATATCCAATATGCCACAGGTTAGTTTGCCAGGATCTGCCATGTGGGCAGGATACTCTTGGTAGCTTGCCAGGCTCTCCGAGAGGGACGGAGGAATCAAACCCGGGTCGGCTGCAAGCAAGACAAATGCCCTAGCTGCTGCACTATTGCTCCAGTACTGCACTGCACCAATAAAAGTTGAGGAATGAGTCAGCAAGACACTGAAGACATATGAATGAAACCATTAATAAGAACAGGAAATTGATAAACATGTAAGTACAAATAAGAAGAATAGTATACAAATTATTGAGACCCTGATAAATAGAAGAGAGAGATCTACAAAGAACTATTGATCAAAAAATTGTAACTAAAGATTTCACAGATGAAGATTGAGGCTTTCACCCAGATTCAAGAAGCTAAATATGTTCCAGCCAAAATAAACCCCAATAGAAAAACTTCTTCTGAGTATATGAATGCCAAAAAAGGAACTTTTATACAAAAAAATCTTCCCTAAGATTCAAAGAAGATATTTCAAATGAAATTTTACCCACCATAAGAGAATGATGGGATATAGTAAACTAGATGAATAAAATAAATACCCATGTTTTAGTCAGTTAGGCTGTCATTCAAATATGAAGGGATGATACAAAAATTTATGTACAAGCAAGTTAAAAAGTTCACAGCTATAAAAGCCAGCCTTGCAATAAATATTGCATGGTCTCCTTTAAAATACAGAACAATCATCACAAACACATAATTCCTATAAAATTATGGCAATAAATTCCTCAATTATATTAATAATCTGACTTACCCCACCAATCAAGAGACACTGAGCACTAGATTTGATCAGAACTGAACCCAAATTTCTGCTGCCTACGACATACACATCAGAAATGTCATGATAAACACAAAAGCAGAAGAAAAGTCTGGGAAACAACCTTATGGGCAGGGAATCACCTAAAAAATGGTTTGAATAGCTGAACTCTACTAAAGGATATAGATTTCAAATGAACAAAGGTTGTAAGGGACAGAGATGGTCATTACTTTATGTCAAGGGATTCAGATATCAAAAAGACAACTATTTCCCAGAGTTGGGGACTGCATTCACCCAGATTTAAGAGATCAGAAGGGTCGCAATTATAATAGTCCCTGTCACTGTCATCCTGTTACTCATTGATTTGCTCAAGCAGGAATCAGTAATGTCTCCATTGTGAGACATGTTACTGTTTTTGGCATATCGAATACACCACAGGTAGCTTGCCAGGCTCTGCCGTGCGGGCAAGATACTCTCGGTAGCTTGCCGGGCTCTCCTAGAGCGATAGAGGAATCAACCCCCGGTTGGCTGCATGCAAGGCAAATGTCCCACCCACTGTACTATTGCTCCAGCCCAAAAATTAGCCACATAGAAAAATTAAAGGATACATTGTAATCAGAATATTGATGAGACTTTATAGGCCAGGAGAAATAGTGGGATATAGTAAAACAATGAAATGAATTTCTTACCAAGAATTTTCCGTGCAGCTCTGTTGTAAGATTTGAGGAGATGATAGAAAGCTTTATGAAGAGACAATAATTTAGGATGTCTGGATCTTTGTAACCAGTTTTGCACAAAATATTAAAGGAACTTCTTTAAAAGATTAGACAAACTTCTCAACACTTCACCATTAAGTATAGCATAACCATGATGCTACAGTTAGCCTCTGCAGAGTAAGGGATGCTTGTTTGCTAAGGACTCTATATGTTTTATATTAATATTTCATTTATTTTGAGTGTTCTTGCTGTGTACACTCAGGTGACATTTTTACTTCTCTAAAGAAGTTTTTCCTTTTACTCATTTATACAGATTTTTAAGCATTATCTACATTTTTTACACCAAACCAATATTACCTTTTTAGAATACAATACGCTTTTATTCTTTTGTTCTTTTATATGTCTTTATTGATTTTCTTTGGGGTATTTTTAATTCTTCTTTTCTCATTCTGGCTAAATTGTATATTTTTTGTAGTCTATGCAATTTCTATACAATTTAAAGTGTATTAGCATAGAATGTGAAACTTTGTGATACTGGACTCTGGTCTCATGGGACCCAGGAGCAGAGATCCTCTGTCTGCATTCCCCAGTCTCTGGTGACCCGGGGGTCACACCCATAGGTGGCCTCCTGCCGGTGCTAGATAATCTCCTCATCGGCCACCTTCCAGAACTCAAGGCTGCTTCTCCCAGAAGGGAGCATAAAATGAGGCTCCCATAGCCATGCCACCGGACTCCACATCAGACTGTTTTCACTGGGGACACTCTAGAGGGGGTCGGGTGAGAGCCCTCCCTGCCCCAGGGACCCAGCCCCTGTAGTCGACCTCCACTACCCAACCACCGTCACACTCCAGGCCACTTTCCACACACTCGGGCCGAGCCTCGTTCATGAGTGAACATATTCCTGGGCCACGCTGCCATGAACACATCATCACTGTCATCCCGTTGCTCATCAATTTGTTCGAGCGGGCACCAGTAACGTCTCTCATTGAGAGACTTATTGTTACTGTTTTTGGCATATCCAATACGCACGGGTAGCTTGCCAGGCTCTGCCATGCAGGTTCCATACTCTCAGTAGCTTGCCGGGCTCTCCGAGAGGGGCCGAGGAATCGAACACGGGTTGGCCTTGTGAAAGGCGAAAGCCCAACCGCTGTGTTATTATTCCAGCGCAACACATCATCATAGAGGGAAATGAATACAGATGCCTCTCGGAGAGCCCGGCAAGCTACCGAGAGTATCCCATCCACCGGCAAAGCCCAGCAAGCTCCCCATGGCATATTCAATATGCCAAAAACAGTAACATTCCCCTGACCCTGAAAGAGCCTCCAATTGTTGGGAAAGATGAGTAAGGAGAGTAAGGCTGCTATAATCTCAGGGCTGGGACAAATGGAGATGTTACTGGTGCTCAGGCGAGTAAATGGATAAACACCAGGATGATAGTGATACAATAATACAGCATAGAATTATTTACACTATTACTTTTTAAAATTTATATATTTATCTAATATAGTGGGCTGGAGTGATAGCACAGCAGTTGTGCGTTCACCTTTCACACGGCCGACCTGAGTTCGATTCTTCCACCCCTCTAGGAGAGTATTGAGCCTGAGCGGCAGAGCCTGGCAAGCTACCCGTGAGTATTGGATATGCCAAAAACAGTAACAATAAGTCTCTCAATGAGAGACCTTACTGGTGCCCGCTGGAACAAATCGATGAGCAATGGGATGACCATCTAATATAGTGCTTTTATTTTTTATAAGGGTATCATTGACTAACAAATTTTTGAATTTCAAGGTTTTAGCTTTTTTAAACTATATATGTGCAGATGTCACCACTTTTACAATTAAAGAAATAGATATCTTACATATGTTACTGGAAAGAAACAGCAGGAGTAAAACAGAAACCGAAAGTGGGGAGTTTTTCTACAGATCTGAATAAATGAGCTTAATCAGGACTGTAGCTGGAAGGGATCCTTGGCATATTGGTGGAAGGAAGGCAGCACTCTGAAGATGGGTATGGTGTGTATGTATGCATGAAACTCTCACTAACAGTATGGTAATTCTAGATAACAAAGTAAGAATGGGAATGAAAAAATAATCGATTTAAAAAAGACTTGAGGGGCTGGAGCGATAGCACAGCGGGTAGGGTGTTTGCCTTGCACGCGGCCGACCCAGGTTCGAATCCCAGCATCCCATATGGTCCCCTGAGCACCGCCAGGAGTAATTCCTGAGTGTAGAACCAGGAGTAACCCCTGTGCATCGCCAGGTGTGACCCAAAAAGGAAAAAAATAAAAATAAAAACAAATAAAAAAGACTTGATACTTGGAACACACATATATGTATATATGTAATACATATATATTGATGTAGGTTCATTAAAATGGGAAAAGCAGCCAATAATAGACCTGAGCAAAGAGATAGAAGTATCATAATATTAGTAGGAGGATATTTTAGCACCACTTTCATTCACTGTATAAATCAACTGACAAAAAATAAGTACGAAAAGATCGGCTTTAAAAGAGTATATAAAATTGATAGATATTTGTAGAGGCCCCTACTCTCAAAAGCTGAGTGCACAGTCTTCTCTGAGGCACACGGAGTGTTCTCACAGATTGATAATATGATCAAAATTTTTTTCTTCATAATAGTAGTGGATATAAGTGATATCAACATCTTCTCAGAGCACAAATTTTTGAAACTGTTTTTAAATCACAAAAGGAAATTGAGGAAAAAAGGCAAATACTTGGAAGAAACACAATTTACTAAGCAATATAGAGGGGAAAAAATAGTGAGTCAAAGAGGAAACTTAAAGGAATCAAAAGATCTTTAGATACAAAGGAGAATAAAGATACAAGTTACCAGAACGTATGGGAAACAGGAAAATCTCCTCTAAGAGGGAAGTTTGTAATATTGCAAGAATTCACCAAGAAATAAGAAAATTTCCAAATAAATAACAGTATATTTAAATTACTAGAAAAAGGTCAATGAAAGTTCATAGTAAACAGAAAGAATATAATACAACTTAGCAATAGCACAGCAGTAGGGCATTTGCCTTTCACGATGCCAACCCGGATCCAATTCCTCCATCCCTCTCAGAGAGCCTGGCAAGCTACCGGGAGTATCCGGCCCGCAAGGCAGAGCCTGGCAAGCTCCCCGTGGCATATTTGATATGCCAAAAACAGTAACAACAAGTCTCACAATGGAGATGTTACTGGTGCCCACTTGAGCAAACCGATGAACAAAGGGATGACAGTGCTACAGTGCTATAGACCTATAATGAAATAAATTAAATAGAAACTCAGTAAACAGCAAACCCAAAGCCACCACCATGTTAACTCATCAGTCCAGAGTCCTTGATTCCTGACTAATCTCAAAAGAAATGCAAACCAAGGAGTTAAATTCATAGGTACATATTCTTATGACTGAAAACTCTGGGGTACTCTCCTGAGGGGACTGGGCCAAGCCCTGGCAACTTCACCCATACCCCACAGCCACCTCCATGACAAAGGCTTAGTTTCAGCGCTTCACGACTAATTTCTGCAGGGACTGATGAACATTCTAGGTACACCAGTTTTCAGGCTTAACACTGCTTCTCAGAGTAGGGGTAGACGGTCTTCCCCCATCCCCTGTACTTCTGGGAATCTAGCAGCCACATCTACAGGGCACAGACCAGTTTTACAGTTTCTGGAGGCTCTAGAGGACGTGGCCACATAGGGGGCTGTGAAACACCCCCAAATTCCAGTAGCAGTAAATTAGATGGGGGAGTAGCATAGAAGCCAATTAATCACAATAAACAAAAACAGTAACACAAAAGACTCAACTGGCAACAAATAGGATTAGTAAACCCTCAATGACGTAATGACCCTGTGGTGAGATACAACAATTTTCACAAATTTTCTTTAACTGAAATATTTTCAGATAGTTCCATCAGACATTTAGTTGTAACAGGCAGTACATAATAGATTACTTTGTGCCTGCTAAGGTGGCAGACTTGGGGGAATGGGTAGGAAACTAGGGAAAATGATGAAGGGAAAGTCACAGTGGAAATGGGATTAGTGTTTTTTTAAAAAAGGACAAATAAATAAATTAAAGATACAAAATTAATGGCTGGAGTGATAGCACAACAGGTAGGGCTTTTGGCTTGCATGCAGCCAACCCGGGTTTGATTCCTCCATCCCTCTTGGAGAGCCCAGCAAGCTACAGAGAGTATCCCACCTGCACGGCAGAGCCTGGCATGCTACCCGTGATGTACTCGATATGCCAAAACCAGTAACAAAAAGTCTCACAACGGAGACGTTACGGGTGCCCGCTCAAGCAAATCGATGAACAATGGGACGAAAGTGCTACAGTGTTACAAAAATAATACTTGAGTACCCAATGTAATGCTTATGTTATTCATACTTTAAATTCATATATGTAATCTTAGGTATAATTTTATTGTGATTTCAGAATGAGTATATGGACAGTCTTCTCGATTTATATTTCTAATTTTATCTTTTTTGTCACTGAACTAATTTGCTACAGTTTATTTAACCTATTATGTTTTAAAATGTTAGATCAGTACCTAGTTATTATAACAATATGATGACTAAATTAGGACAGAGTAATTATTTGCTCATTTCAGGTTTAATCTCAAAGGATATGTTTCATTTCACAAGATAGGTGAATTCAAGGATATATACTTCTAGGTGATTACAGTGCAGAAGGAAAGAATTAAGAAGCTAACTGTTAGTTTTTGCATTAGGCTTCTAGAAATTCTAGTATTCATTGATTCTGAAATATTAACCTCAATTTTTGATCAGTGTATGATAGAATCAAATAATAATTAATATAGAAGCTGAAAATTTCTGCTTATGTCCACCACCACTGGTCTTGGAGTTATTCCAAGCAGTCAATTGCTTCAAGAGCCACTCATCTTCCTGAACCTCACCGTGGGACTTGAGAATCCCTGGATCCAAATAATTACTGTTGACCAGTTCAGGCTTCCTCTTAGGTCGAGGAACTTTGGATCCAATCACGTGAGTAAGGAGTCAAAAAGTGGAAGATCTATATGTTGAAGTAAATGGCCAGTTGTTTCTTCTTGCCATACTTAATTAATAAACTTGTGGAAACAAGGTTGCGGAGATATTTATTCGAGGAGAGTCAGCTGGCTTTAAACTCAGATTTTCCCACAGGTCCTCTATGCTTGCCGATTTGATATCAGGTAACTCACATTACAGCATCTGCATGCCCACAAGGTGAATACAACTAGTTTTCTTTGCCTAATTGACTGTTTTGGTTGGGTATCATCGTGAATCTATAAAGGCTGCTACTACTATCTTCAAAGGAAGGTTTCTTATCTTTTCCAAAGACTCTGGTTGGAACTGCTTTGAATACTTCATAGTCCAGCAGTGCTTGGCACACTCTCACCACTTTAGCTCAAGGAATATCTGTCATCAAAGTATTTCTTCTGAATCAGGTGGGGCTGGAGCAATAGTGCAGTGTGTAGGGCATTCACTTTGCACGTGGCCAACCTGGGTTCAATTCTTCTGCCCCTCTCAGAGAGCCCGGCAAGCTACCGAGAGTATCTCGCCCACATAGCAGAGCCTGGCAAGTTACCCATGGAGTATTCAATTTGCCAAAAACAGTAACAAGTCTCACAGTGGAGACATTACTGGTGCCCGCTCGAGCCAATTGATGGGCAACGGGATGACATTGACAGTGAATTAGGTGAGGAAAAATGACATCCACAGCTTCTTAATCAACAAAACAGTCATTGTGTCTTCTTAAATGATGTCTTCATTTTACCACTTTGACTCGTGTCTGAAGAGTGCTTATAATGCTGCTAAGATTCTGTAAGATTCAGAAGGAGTGGCGTAAGCTGGGCAAGAATGGATCTTGGCAAGATCTTGGCAAGAATGGATCTTGCCATGGAGTCACGGCGGCGGTGCACGAAGTGGCTCATCCACTACAGGGTGCTGCCCTCTGGCCACCAGGTGACCTGGGTCTTGGCGTGAGTGTTCAACCTAGCACAGACCCTCCGTGACAGGGTCCTGCCCTGCCTTCTGCTCAATAACCTCAACAACCTCTGAGCATTTTCTATCAATCTCAAGGAGATCAACCTAAGGCTGCAGATGTCCCAGGTGCTGCCCAGAGATGCAGGCAGGTGATGTTTGTCAGCGTGCAGGTCGTTCCAACATGCCAGCCGACAAAAACCTTGCTTTTGGTAGACTGGGAACACCTGTAAGGATGATTAGAGCCGCCCCAAAAGCCTCCATCCAACTCTGGTCAATGTCAATGTCAATGTCTGGCAAGCTACCGAGGATATCCCACTCGCACAGCAGACCCTGACAAGCTACCCGTGACATATTTAATATGTCAAAAACAGTAACA
This sequence comes from Sorex araneus, assembly GCF_027595985.1. Classification (NCBI taxonomy): domain Eukaryota; kingdom Metazoa; phylum Chordata; class Mammalia; order Eulipotyphla; family Soricidae; genus Sorex; species Sorex araneus. The sequence continues at coordinate 214,668,252 of NC_073303.1, forward strand.
GTAACAATATCGTGCTTTTTGTGTTCCTGGAGGGAGCAGATGCCATTGGACCACACTAGCACACAACAGGGACAAATGAAGACGTTACTGGTGCCCACTCGAGCAATTGCTAACAACAGGATGACAATGATAGAGTGATACAGAAGCTGAAGGCTGCAATCCACATGGCAGTCTGTTAAGACATTTCAGAGGTGTAATAATAATAATTCCTGAACTGTGTGGGTTTTAAAGTGGAAAGATAGCTTTCTTTGAACATTCATTATTGTTACTATGGGAATTGAATGAAATACCTGAGCAATAAAAACATTCAGAGACGATTCATCAGATATACAAACGGATAAAACATTAGAAGCTGAAGTCAGATGAGAAGGCTTTGTGTTGACTATAGCTTTTACTACAAGCTGCATACATAGAATATCATCGGCAATTTTAAGAAAATGTGGCTCAACTGAAGTAAGGGGAGGGGAACCAGAAAAGATGGCAAATTTGAATATATTTTGTACAGTGCGCAAATGAATTTATGTTAATGGATATTTTTTCAGTATGGTAGGATATGGGTTTTTCATTGCTCATCCTTTAATCTATTTACTGGTGACTTTTATTTTTTTTTTGTTTTTTTTTTTTCTTTTTGGGTCACACCCAGCGATGCTCAGGGGTTACTCCTGGCTTTGCACTCAGGAATTACTCCTGGCGGTGCTTGGGGGACCATATGGGATGCCGGGGATCGAACCCGGGTCGGCCGCATGCAAGGCAAACGCCCTACCCGCTGTGCTATCGCTCCGGCCCCTACTGGTGACTTTTAAAAGACACAAAATTGAGTCGTATTTTTTTAAGATCCCAAGGGGGAAAAGTTCCCTCTAGCCTATCTTCCTCAAGGCTGAGTGATGCAAAAACAGAGAGATAGTACAATGGGGGTAAAGTACTTGCCTTTCACATGGTCAATGAGAGTTTGACCCCAAGAACTTCGTAAGGACCCCTAAGCACTGCCAGGTGTAATCCCTGAGCACAGGGCAGGAATAAGTCCTGAACATAGCTGGATGTGGCCTAAATCTCCTCCAAAGATACAATACAAAACAAAACTGAAAGAGACAAACTATTAGAGTTATCTAATCAGAAGAATTCAATTTTCTATTTAAAAGATTTTACTCAAAACGTATTAATCAGAATAAACAAAAACAGTAACACAGAAGACTCAACTTGCAACAAACTTAGTAAACTCTCAATGACATAATGAACCTGTGGTGAGATACAAAAATTTTCACGAATTTTCTTAAACTGAAATACTTTCAAATGATTCCATGAGCCATTTAGTTGTACCATGATCTAGCGTACTATTAAATTATATCCACTTTTTAAAAACTAATGATTGAATCTATTTTACGGATCCTGTTTTTGATTACAAGTATATGTAATAAAATTTGGAATATTTTATTGGAAATAAATATTTGCTTACTTCACACTAAAAAAGAACAGCATGACCAACATTGTTAAAATTTCAATTAAAAAAATCTGACAAATTAGATGTGAAAATAAAAAAGAGAACTAACAGCATATATCACAGAAATTCAAAGAATCAGCAGATACATCTATGAAAAATCTTATGCACAAAATTAGAGAACCTAAGAGATAACGATCATGTTTTGCAATCCTATAACACTTCAAGGCTGTCAGGAGGAAGCAGAAAGCCTGTAAAGACCAATGAATAACACTATCGCTGTCATCCCAGTGCTCATTGATTTGCTCGAGCGGGCACCAGTAATGTCTCCATGTGAGATTTGTTTTTACTTTTTTTGGCACATTGAATACGCCACTTCGAGCTTGACAGGCTCTGCCACACGGGTGAGATACTCTCGGTAGCTTGCCAGGCTCTCCGAGAAGGGTGGAGTAATCAAACACGGGTCAGCCGCATTTGGAGTTTTTCATGGACATAGAGCAAATGTTATTACAATGCATATGGCATAATAAATGTACTGAAATAGCCAAAACAATCCTGGGAAAATGAAGATGGGAGATTTTATTCTCCTCAACTTTCAGTTGTGTTGTAAAACTATAGTTATAGTGACTGTGTAGTACTAAATAAAGTAACACTCTGAGACCACTAGAATAAGATTTAGAGCCCAGAGATAAACCCTCAGCTATATGGCCAGCTAATTTTTCACATAAGATTCAACAGTATGAAGTAGAACAAGGAAAATCTCTTCAACAAATGGTACTGGGAAAACTGGCTAATCCCAGGCAAAGAAAAACAAACACACACAAAAAAATAGAATGAAAAAAATTTCAAAAAACCTTGGATCCATATTTCAAACCATACCACTATGTCACACAGAAGTTAATTAAAGTGTATCAAAATTTTGATGTTAGAGCAAAATTAATAAATTGTACCAAATAAGACATAGGCAAAGCTGTACATAATGTTGACTCTGGTGCCATGGTCAATGAATCAATAAGAACATGCAAATAGAAAAAAATTTAAAAAAATGAAACAACATAAAATTAAGAAGATTCTGCACTGCAGAAGAAACAATACCTACAATCAAAAAGAGCCTGAAGACTTGGAAAACAATATTTTTTCATCACACATCTGACAAACAGCTAATAGCCAAAATACATAAAGCACTTGAAAAAGTAAACAACAACAATAAGTCATAAAAAAACTGGGGTGAAAATTTGAATAGGCACTTCCATAGGGGAATATAAAGAAGGCCAATGATATAGAAATACGTGATCCCCATCACTTATCATGGAAAGGCAAATCCAAATGGCAATGAAATATCAATTAACACCAGTGACTTTGTCACATATGATTAGAAAAAGCCACTGATGGAGGGAATATGGAGAAATAAAGTATTGTCATATACATTGCACTGTAGCACTGTTGTCCCTTGGTTCATCGATTTGCTTGAGCGGGCACCAGTAACATCTCCATTGTGAGACTTGTTACTGTTTTTGGCATATCAAATACACCATGTGTAGCACGCCCTACCCGCTGCACTATCGCTCCAGTGTAAATATTTTCTTCTTTTACATCTAAGCGAAAACATAAGGATATATCTTAGAAAAACCAACAACTGAGTTTCCCATTTAACCCAACAATTTCACTTCTTGGAAGCTTTCCCCAGCACCCCTCTCAATTTTTTGAGGTGGCTGCACATCTTTCCACTATATCAAGACAATCTATATTTAATAGCGTCTTCCAAGGCCTGCATTTCTCCACTGAACCTCAGTTCCCTCTGTCAAGATCACACTTTATTGGAAAAATTCCTACTCTGGACATAATAGGGAAAAACTGCATGATTCTTCAATGCAGACATTAGCAACAGATGCATAACTTTAAATGACTGATCAGGGGCTAGGGGGATAGTGTAGGAGTTAGAGTTCATGCCTTGCATATAGCTGACCCTATCCTGGGGTAGATGTGGTGCTTTAGTTCCCTTCCCACCCTGTGTCCCACTGTATGCGGTTCTGGTTCTGGCACTAGAAATAGAATAACTCTGCCTTTTTTGACCCAAACCCTGGAGACTATTACAGGACAAAAGATGTCATGATCCTGTGGGTAATGTGTATGTGTATAATTGATTTTAGGAAGACCATTGTAAGCTTTTAAACAATGAAGTCCATTGGACTGGAGCGATAGCACAGTGGGTAGGGCATTTGCCTTGCACGCAGCCGACCCGCGTTCGATTCCTCCGTCCCTCTCAGAGAGCCTGGCAAGCTACTGAGAGTATCTCACCCACACAGCAGAGCCTGACAAGCTCCCCATGACCTATTCAATATGCCAAAAACAGTAACAACAAGTCTCACAATGGAGACATTGCTGGTGCCCGCTCGAGCAAATTGATAAACAAAGGATCGGATCGACAGTGTTACAGTGAGGTGCTACAGGTTTTGCCGAGTATGAGTGGGGAGACCCCCTCAAAAATGAGTGGTCAATATATTTTGATGTAAGAAGGTGTTTACATGTACAAAATTTTTTTAAGAAAAAACTTTATTTTTGTTTAGACTAAATCAGCCTTTTTTTAAATATAGACAACATTATTAAAAAAAGTATGTCTGCTTCCAGGAGCACCATTATTATAGGAGAAATTGAGTTGATTCAGAAATGGTGTTTGCAGAAATATGGTAGGAGTCTCTGAGATTAGAAGCAGGGGTCTTACTTTTATGATGGCAATTAGTAGGCATTGTGAGTGGAGGGTACCTAGTTATTGTCTTTTTGTTCTCAGGAAATTATAGCTCAGAGGGAAAGTTCGCACTCTTGGTTTGATAATTTGATCGGCATTGTGTGCTCCAGACTTTCAGGAACAATAAAATAATCTTTTCCTCATATTTGTCTCCACTCACTTCCTGCCTCCTTCTCAGTTTAACTACCAAATGCCCTTTGCTTCAGACCAAAGGCTTTCAATCAAAGTCCTGTACTTTCTGACATTACTTAGTCTTTTATAAAAAAAAAATACTTTGTAATATACTAATGTAAAATAGTTTACTTTTTTTTTTAATCACACTCCAGTGTTCTGCTTACTGTACTGTTATATTGTGTCTCAAAGTACATTCCTATGTTTTATCAATGGGGCTTTACAAAAACAGGAGGTATGAAGAGAGAACTGAACTGGAAATAATATTCTTTGATATTTCATTGAATTCAAAACTTTCATTCAGCTTAAGTTTCTATTTTATTTGTAGCATAGTGGGTAGTGTGTTTGCCTTGCACACGGCCAACCTGCGTTTGATTCCTCTGCCCCTCTCGGAGAACCCAGCATGCTACTGAGAGTATCCCGCCCACACAGCAGAGCCTGGCAAGCTCCCTGTGGCATATTCAATATGGCAGAAACAGTAACAACAAGTCTCACAAAGGAGATATTACTGGTGCCTGCTCGAGCAAATCGATGACGACAGTGCTACAGTGCTATTATTAAATATGCATCATCTAACTTTGTCTATCAAATATCATCATTTTGTTAAAGTTTATGTGGATAGCAAGAGTTTTTTTTCAGCTAATATTTACTCTTTACAAGTCACAGTACCTCCCCAAACAATATATAAAGCAGAAAGGGATGAGTACATTTTAAAAGTGTGTGTAGGAGGTATTAGAACAAATCCTGTTATACATGAACAGAATCTTTGCACATAACTCCCCCATGGTTCTCTAAAAATGTACGCTTTCTTATTAAAATATCTTCCTGGAAACTAACAAACCAAAAACCTTTTTTGCCATTTAGGTACTATCTTGTCAATTAAACTCAAATTAAACTTTTAAGTTTATCACCCCCAGCTAAATTTGCAGTAGTCCAGAGAATATGTGTATTTAAGAAAGAAAACAGAATATGTCAACTCAAAATATGCTTGTTGCACTTTAATTCTTTTAGTACTGTACACTTGAGAAACAGCCCATACAAGAGGAGTTCTCCAATTTCTCCATTTCTATCTCACAAAAGTTGTAATTTCTATTATAATCTCTTTCATGAGATAGGTATTTTTCCAATATTAGGAAATAAAATAATCTTATCAGTAGATGTTGAAATGGATTTATAAGGAAATTCTATTAAAATATCCCTTATCTTTCATTAGTTTCCTTCAAGTAATTCACCATGACAAAATTTATTGCTCCTAAAACTTTATTACCCTGTTCTTTTTCATCTTCACAAACTTATTTCTTGTTTAAAAAGTATGTAAGGTCTTTGACCTGACACTTTCATTTTTCTTTTTTTCTAATAAAATGCTTATGGGCATGCAGAATATTAAGTAGAGTTTGTATAATTGTATCCTCTCTTTTTTAGTAAAGTACATAGGCTCTACATACAAACTGTAAGGAAGTTGAGGAAATAATTTTTCACCCTTCATAGTTACGATAAGGAGGATAAGATATCCTTTTGTGTGAACTTTACTCCATTGCAAGCAGTGACTAAAATTAAGAGGAAGCATGTAAAAAAGCAAAAAACAATAGTAAAAGAGTTATTGTCACACCAACATCCCAGATGTTGGATCTAATCAAATAAAGATGGTATCTTTATCATTTGTCTTCTACATTTAGATTAACAGAAGAAAATATCGCTCCAGCCCTGATTACAGACATCTTCTTTTTCTGAAAAGCTAGAGACACACTGAAACTGTTCCTAAGAGCTGAATTCAATATAAGAGACTAGGGAACTAATGGGTGAAAACTTGAGAATATGCGCCCTGATCTTGTTTTAAAAGATAAGAGAGATGAGACCTTAATCAGAAAATCTTTATTTGCAGGTAAATCAGAAGTATCCCTCAAAGGACCAGGTTAGAGGGAATTTATTGATCAATCTGATTTCCAAGAATCTGCAGCCACAGACCCTACTTAGAAATGTGCCACCCTGTATTATTTCCTATAAAAATGTTTCTTTGGACCTCATGGACAAGCTGTGTTATTGGCTCACATGTTTGCCACTTGTTAGGTATTTATCTCCCAAGGAAAGCAAAAAAGACAAAGAGAGGGGAAAAAATATTCTTTTGTAATTTGCATCTACTCTCATGATTTGGACAGTCATCTCCAGCCTGCTGGTACTGGGTCAAGAGACCCTAACAGAAGAAATTTTGGGGATCCCCTGTGGCTGCCTAAGGAAAGTTTTCCCTTTTCTTCCCTTCATGACAGTAGCTACCTTAAGTACTATTTTGATGGGGAAAAAGAGTCTTAGTTTGGAAAGAGACAATGAATAAGAAAGTCCTCAGTGTATACGCCCGAAAGTCCTCTATTCTTAACATTTGAGTCATTTAGTAATTTGGGACCATTGGATCATTTTAGGTACATAGTGCCAAGGATTTGTGTTTTGGATGGAATCTATTTGAGTTTAGATTCAGTGTGATTCTGTGTTCCATTCTTGATTTTGTTTTGTTTTGTTTGCTTTATTTCACACTGGAGAATTCACTCTCAGTACCATTTGAAAAGCTAACCAGGAAGTTCTGCCTACAAAAGATGCTTCAGCATACCTAGAAATTAATAGTTCTTGGAACTTTTGTTTGTTTTTGGACCACAACCAGCGATGCTCAGGGTTTACTCCTTGCTCTGCACTTAGGAATCATTCCTAGTGTTGTTCAGGGAACCATATGGGGTGTTGGGAATAGAATCTAGGCCAGTTGTGTGCAAGGCAAGCACAATACCCCCTCTAAACTCTCTCTCTCTCTTTCTGTCTCTCTTTTTCTCTCTTATCCTCTCTCTCTCTGACTTTTTTTCTCTGTCCTGATTCTTGGCATTCTTAACTGGAATTTCAGTTTGTTTCCATTTTATGCAACACCCTTCTTTTTGTCTGATGCACTATTTCTTGTTAAGCTCTCTTTAGCTTACCTCTTGAATATCGACCCTCATATATGAAGCACTGGAGTGATAGCACAGCAGGTAGGGCACTTGCCTTGCACACGGAAGACCAAGGTTCAATTCCTCCGCCCCTCTCGGAGAGCCCTATAAGTTACCGAGAGTATCTCGATAGCACAGCAGAGCCTGTCAAGCTACCCGTGGTGTATTCGATATGCCAAAAACAGTAACAACAGGCCTCACAATGGAGACGTTCCTGGTGCCCACTCGAACAAATCAATGAGCAACGGGATGACAGTGATACAGTGATACATATATGAAGCAGACATCATTTTGACAAACATATTTGTACTAAATTCTTACCACTAGTGATGATATTTATTTTCTAAGTGAATGATATTTTTGGGTCATGAGGATTTCACTATTTTACTTTGTGCCTATACTCTCGGCACAATATTAAAATATGCTGAATACAGTATATTGAAATATTACCTCTAGGAATTTCTATAAGACAGTTTCACTATTAAAAAGGCTCTGTTCAAATATTAAGATTCTTTTCCTCTTCATATATTTATGAAAGGGCAGAATTCTTCTTTCTTTCTTTCTTTTTTCTTTCTTTCTTTCTTTCTTTCTTTCTTTCTTTCTTTCTTTCTTTCTTTCTTTCTTTCTTTCTTTCTTTCTTTCTCTCTCTCTCTCTCTTTCTCTCTCTCTCTTTCTTTCTTTCTTTCTTTCTTTCTTTCTGTCTTTCTGTCTTTCTCTCTCTTGCTCTTTCTTTCTTTCTTTCTTTCTTTCTTTCTTTCTTTCTTTCTTTCTTTCTTTCTTTCTTTCTTTCTTTCTCTTTCTTTCTTTCTTTCTTTCTTTCTTTCTTTCTTCTTTCTCTCTCTCTCTCTCTCTTTCTTTCTTTCTTTCTTTCTTTCTTTCTTTCTTTCTTTCTCTCTCTCTCTTTTTCTTTCTTTCTTTCTTTCTTTCTTTCTTTCTTTCTTTCTTTCTTTCTTTCTTTCTTTCTTTTTCTCTCTCTCTCTCTTTCTTTCTTTCTTTCTTTCTTTCTTTCTTTCTTTCTTTCTCTCTCTCTCTTTTTCTTTCTTTCTTTCTTTCTTTCTTTCTTTCTTTCTTTCTTTCTTTCTTTCTTTCTTTCTTTCTTTCTTTCTTTCTTTCTTTCTTTCTCTCTCTCTCTCTTTCTCTCTCTCTCTCTCTTTCTTTCTTTCTTTCTTTCTTTCTTTCTTTCTTTCTTTCTTTCTTTCTTTCTTTCTTTCTTTCTGTCTTTCTCTCTTGCTCTTTCTTTCTTTCTTTCTTTCTTTCTTTCTTTCTTTCTTTCTTTCTTTCTTTCTTTCTTTCTTTCTTTCTTTCTTCTTTCTTTCTTTCTTTCTTTCTTTCTTTCTTTCTCATAAAATATTTAATGGGGAAGGGACTGTTAGAATGATGAGAATGGCTTAGTCACATTGCATACTAGGGAGACAGAGCAGGATAGCATCCTAACTTTCTTCTCAAAGGTAGCACTGCCAATGGTTTCTAGTTCTCATATACAGCACTTAAAAGCATCCATCCAATTAGGCAACCGCATTGTCTGCCAGAAAATGTTATGCTTGACTCCAGGAACTACTTATGGTCACTGAAATGTGCATGTCTAATTGGGATGTACAGTGGCACAGGACATTACAAATCTAGTGGAGATCAATGTCATATGGCCTAATTTGGCAGAATTACTCAGTGCCACCGCACAGGAAAATAATGTTGGTAACAGTCTTTGTGCTTACAAATCATGAGTCTGGGAACTACCCCTGTCATGTGTTGTCAAGTTTGTGATCAAATTTCTGATTAGCTGTTTCTGAATAATTTATGGTCTGGATAGTTACTTTGCTTGGTGGTAAGTTTTCTTAGCAAGTTAGAGGTTGAGCTTCTTAATTTGAGAAGAGAAGCAAAGTTTGCCCTTCATTTTAATTCAGCTCTAATATGATAATACAACCTATCAATTACCAGCTAATGTGCCCTATGATATTGTGAACGACAGGAAGCTTTATCTTCGAGAAAGTTTTACTGAACTGAAAAATAGTCCCCACCACATGGAAGATAGGACATTCCGAGATTCCATAAAGCCTTCCTTTGCACATATAATTTTGGCATGTAGATTGTTTTTAATTCAGTTCAGTTGAGATTCTTCAGGTTCAACACATAATGTGATTACTTCCTCACAACCTAAAAGACTGAAAATTAAGCATTATAGCCAGAACTAGGATTTTTATCAAATGTAATTTACATATTGATTAAATATATCTACATGGCAGCAAAATAGCTACTTCCAGAGTATAGGCTCTTATATTCTTTTGAGCTACCTCATTCTAGCCTGTGTCATATTTTTAGCCAGTAAAGCCCCAGTCCCTGTTCCATAGCTTAGCTCAGGACATACGCTCATTTCACTCCATTTACTTTAGAATCAATATTCATGTTGAGTCCCCACATGTATGTAACTGATGCTCTTTTCTCTTACTAATCTATTGGTTATCAGCTTCATTACTCAATAAACTTGAGATCAACCCAGAGGGGTGGAGAGGGAGTGGTGGTGACGGTGGTGGGGTGAGGGAGGATTATTCGGATTACTATCCTGAAAAAAATACTGGTCACATTTTTACCAATGGGAAAGGCAAATTGAAAAGGACACTTTACAAAGAGTATTTCAGAGGGGGCTGGAGCGAAAGCACAGCTGGTAGGGTATTTGCCTTGCATGCAGCTGACCCAGGTTTGATTCTCAGCATCCCATATGGTTCCCCCATGCACCGTCAGGAGTAATTTCTGAGTGCATAAGCCAGGAGTAATCGCTGCACATCACTGGGTATAACTGAGGAAGAAAAAAAAAAGAGTATTTTAGATAGTTTTATGGACTGTTTTGACAAAGCTTTATTCCACCTCTAAATGAGGCTACTTAATGTTGAGATTTTGAAAAATCAGTGGCCATTCATGCCCCACTATGGGACATTAGCTGACTATTGAAAGAGACAAAAATGAGTAACCCCAAAATATATCCTTAACAAAGGTTAATTGTACAGAATGGATTCTGAAGGACATGTAGAAGTTTTCCTTTTGAAACAGACACTGAAATACATGACAGAGAAACTCCCCTTTAAGAGTATCATTCTCTGGGGCTAGAGCGATAGCACAGCGGGGAGGGCATTTACTTTGCACCCAGTCAACCCAGGTTTGATTCCCAGCATCCCATGTGGTCCCCTGAGCACTCTCAGGGGTAATTCCTGAGTGCAGAGCCAGGAGTAACCCCTGTGCATCGCTGGTGTGACTCGAAAAGCAAAACAAAACAAAAAAAGTATCATCCTAGAAGAACTAGTCATATTTGTTTTCAATTGGAAAATGCAAAATTCTAAGTTCACATATGTTTTGTTGTACTTTAAAATTCATTTTACTGTATATTCCAGGGAGGGATGTATGATACTGATACTAAGGCAATAGCCTTTGTGTGCCTCCCATGATATCATTTCTCCCTAGCTTTCTCCCTTTTTACCCAAAATTTTGTCTTAGCTCTAAGTTTAAGCATATATCTGAAGTAATATTGATAAATTACTCAAGCATTTCTGGATCTTCCCCATGGATATAAGAAGTACACATATTATTGTTACTATTTTTCACTTGGTCATTCATCAGTCGGCTTAAGGTGTGTTTGTCTAGGCTTTGAAAAATCAAGTGATACAAAATAATTTCTACTGTACCCCAACATAACTAAGGGTTGTTTTTTCCCAACCAATGATTATTTGTAGATCTAAGTTTAGCAAGACACTCTAAGGGACATTCTTCCCCCAGTAGAGGAAAGTGTTGGTCAAATCTTCTCCTGAGCTCTCCTCCAAATAGTCATAAAATGATTCACCAGGAAACTAATATTCAAGGTTTGATGAAGCATTTGTTGAGGTCTTCCCTCAGCATGAACTGGCCTTAGATTAAATAGTGTACTAAGAATGGAAAAATATCCCAAGCTTTTGTGAATTTTATTCCACAGACTTTCCAAAGGCACAAAGGATTATGCATGAAAGCCTTATAGCATAGACTATGATCACTTCTACCTTAATAAGAAATTTATATGACTAAAAACAATGCACAATGAGGTGTTTTACTGTACAGGGAATTCTCTCTTAGTGTTGCAACTGAAGATGTTACTCAATTCTTAGAAAGTAGCTTTCAGAGGAAAAAAAAAATGAAATAAACAGCCATGCCTTTAAAACTGAGTTCTTACATAATATAACGACTTAACACCTACCCACTTTTCTTGACACCATAGACCCTCCTCTGCTTCTCCCAAGTTGGCTGCAGATATTTTAAGTTCCAGGAAATTAGGAAAATGAAACAGTTTTTCTGTATTAAAAATAGAGAGAACTTTAAATTACAATCTCCTGAGATTCTATCATTCCTAAAGGGCTTTTAAAATTTTATTTTGTGGTAAAAACCCCAGTGTACTTATTGGGTCAGTCAATTTTCAGCCTCCCCTTCAGAACTTGCTTTGAAATTTAAAGTGGAGAGTTTGGCACAGTCCATTTTCTTTTTTGTTTCTCTTTTAAATCGAACCACCTTGAGTGTGACAAGACTAAACCATGGTCAGGTTTCAGTCATACAATGTTCCAACATCCATCCCTCCACCAGTGTACATTTTTCACCACCAGTGTCCCCATTTTCTTTCCTGCCACCCTTCCTTCAGCTTCTCTCTATGGCAGACACTCCCCGCCATTCTCCTCTTGTTCCCCCACCCCCACCCCTGCTGGTTTGTGCCACTATGGCTTGCAATACAGCTACTGAAAGGTTATCATGTTTGTTATCTTTGCAAAGAAAAGATAACAAAAAAACATGTTATCTCAGCTAAGGCTGCTCGGATCAGGACTGGTCCTCTTCCACCCAGATTCCCCTTTTTCCAGTAGCTAGGCAGTCACACCCAGAAACATCCCCCAGGGTCATGTAATCCCATCAATTGCCAACATCCAGAGATTATAAAACCAAGTTTCTTGATTGAGAGCAACACAGAATCTCTTGTCCCCTTTCCTGGCTGTTTTCAACAGGGTCCCTCTGAGAGAGCAGGTTGAGTTTCCCTCCTCACCTTGAGCGGAGACCTGGCAGTTGAGGACCTCCAGAACGCAGCCACACCCATGCTCAAGGTCACTCTCCACATGTTTGGTTGAGCCTCACACCTGAAGGAACCGGCAGAGGAACCCAGGTGGGACCCGGGGCTGTGATCTCCAAGGTTGCTTGGATAGGGACTGGGCCCCTTCTACCCAGATTCCTCATTTTCCAGTAGCTAGGCAGTCACACCCAGAAATTGCCCCACCCGCCGCCCCCCCCCCCGATTCCCCGTGCCCCCCCCCCCTCCGTGCCATGTAATCCCATCAATGGCCATAACTTTATTTTTCCTAACATCTGCATAATATTCCATTGTGCGGATGTACCATTGCACTTTAACTAGTTCTCTGTTCTTGTGCACTCAGGTTGTTTCCAGATTCTGGATATTGTGAATAGTGTTGCAATAAACATAGTAGTTCAGATAGCATTGCTGCTGTGTGTTTTTAGGCTCCCTGTGTATACTCCCAGAATTGGTATTGCTGGATCATATGAAAGCTCAATTCCTCGCTTTTTGAGGAATGCCCATATTGTTTTCCCAAAAGGCTAAACAATAAAGAATAGTCCCTTTCTCCCCGTTTTTCTGCCAGCATTATTTATTCTTGTTCCTTTTGATGTCTGCCAGTCTCTGTGGTATTAGATGATATCTCATTTTTGTTTTTATTGTTTTTATTTGCATCTCCCTGATAATCAGCAATGTAGAGCATTTTTTTATGTATCTTTTGGCTATTTTTATTTCTCCTTTGAGAATCTTTGAGAATATATCTGGTATCTGTTCATTTCTTCTCCCCATTGTTTGATAGAGTTGGAAGTTTTTTTTTTCTTGTAAAGTTCTACCAATGCCTTATATATCTTGAATATTAACCCCTTATCCATTACATGTTTAATCTCCAGGTGGTCAGCGGAACTCCGATGACTCTCCCCCTTGTCACCTGGGTTCGGTGGGTTCGGGCCACTCCCCAAGGCAAGGTGGCCCCTGCCATGGGGCAGATGGAGGAGGAAGTGAGGGCCAAGTCTGTTGGTTGATCAGTTGCCGTTTAACCCATTCTCCCCATGCACCTGTTCCAGTCTCTCTGAGCCCCCCATGTTGCCCTCACACTGCCCCTCATTCCCATCTCCTCCTGTCTCTCCCACTCATCTCTTCCTGCTCCATCTTGCTCCCTGCTCTCTCTCTCCTCTCCTCCAACTCTCTCATCTCTCTAAGACTAGCACTCTCGGCCCACCCTACACCCAGTCAGGGAGAAATATAAACATAAGAAAGCCCTTCCTGACTGTCCATCAGGCTCAAGGGTGAAAACACCACCTATGGGTGTTCCTCTTCTCCTTAGAGACAGTAGAGTCTATAAGGTATTTTTCTTTCACGTGGTAAATTGGGTCCCCAAATCAGCACCATGAATAATCCCTGGGTGCCAAGACAGGAATAAGCCTTAAGTCTAGCCCAATGCTCCCTCTCCCACCAAAACATGTTAAGTTCTTGACACTTAGTTCATACAGATTAGTTCCTTGAGAATAGTTTTTTCCTTTAAACTAGGATATGATAGGATGTCATGGGAAACAATCCGAATTAATACGCTAGTAGCCTAGTAGTTATCATTCACTTTTTTCCCCTCAGAGTACCCCAAGATAACCTCTCCACCCAAGAGTTCATAGTTCTCTCTAAAAATACCTTACTATATGAGCTCACAATAGATCTCTGCTAGTTGTCTTTTAATGAAAATCATATTGCATTATCAGTTAGTGTTCTGTAAACATTCTCAACAACTAAGAAAATAGAAGAGGGTCATTGGAGCAACGCGGCCAGAGAAATGCTCCGGACCGGAATCCGGACCAACAACACCAGGGATCCAGACGGAGGAGGTACAGCTGGGACGCCTTCTCCAAATGGAGCCCTGGCGACACTGAGCAGCAACTAACACGGCTCCGGGTTGCGGGACTGGAACACATCCGAACCGCGCGGCCGCACTAGCGGCCGCGCAACCTTTTCTAAAAACTGAAAACATACAATCTTTTAATGGAAAACCAATTATCAAATGCTTCCTTAGTAAGGCTGTCTTTCTTGGGGGAAACTCCAACAACAATAATGAGTTTTGTTTTGCAATATGGAACGTAATCAAGGTAAAGAGAAAATGAAGTGAAATTCATCAGTTATACAGGAGGGGGTGGGGGGCGGGGGTATACTGGGGATTCTGGTGGTGAAATATGGGCACTGGTGAAGGGATGGTGTTTGAATATTGTATAACTGATACATAAACCTGAAAACTGTGTATCTTTCCACATGGTGATATAATAAAAATTTTTAAAAAATTAAAAAAAAGAGAAGAGGGTCCTTAATAACATTCTATTCAACACAACAATTACACTGTCATCAAAAACTATATAGCAATGAAATATTTACATATTGTATTAGTAATCCTTTAATTCAACTTGTTTACTTTAGAACTTCCAATTAGTTTGTCAATTGTAAATATAAACTAATATTTGCTCTCCTCTTCTAGTACAAGGACCTGGGGATGAGACCTCCAAGCCTGCTCAGATCGGGACTGGGCTCCCTCCACCCAGACTTCCCAGTTCCCAGTAGCTAGGCGGTCACACCCAGATATCTTATAACCTGCTTTTCCCTTTGGGAGAAACTAGCAAGCTACTGAGAGCTTCCTGCCCACATGGGACAGCCTTGCAAGCTTCCCATGGTGTATTCATATGCTAAATCCAGTAAAAAGAAGGATCTCATTCCTGTGACCCTGAAAGAGCCTCCAGTGTGACATCTTTGGGAGGGCCGAGTCAAGATAGCCTTCTAAGATCTCAGGGAAAGGATGAAATAAGAGGTTACTGAGCCTGCCCGAGAAATCGGTGATTAACGGGATTTTCGTGATTCATGATTCGTGACACTACTGTTAGTGTATGAAAGTTTCCATAAAAGTCATGCAATTATTATTCTATTCCATAGTATTTGTTTTCAAAATGTGGGTTGGGTTTCTAATTTGTTGAATCTGCACAGATTTTGATATACTTGGACCATTACACATAAAAACTCTTCAACACTGAGTGCTGTTTTCTTTCTCACAAAGGGTATCTCTTTCTCAATTTTTAGAATTCTATCTAAATTCCTATCTCAGAAAAAAAATGTTTTTCATCCTTTCTCGTGTGGATACTCAATGAACCTTTATTTTCTGCCATGGAATAGTTGGAGATTGGGAGGCCATGCTATAGGTGGTAGTGACTTTTCATTCAAAGATCACTCCTAGAGGTATTCAGGGGACCTTATGTGGTGCTAGAGATTGAACTCCAGTTGATCACCATTCAAGGTGAGCATTTTCACAGCTGTACTAACTTCTCTGGCCTGTAAAACTTTATCCTTTTAATACATCCTTTGTTTTATTCACACCATTAATCATGATCCCCTTTGTTAATACTTTTAACATGTTTTCACATAGCTGTAAAGTCCAGCAGATTAATGGTCATTGCTGCTTATCTCAATTTTTTATGATTGTGATATAAATAGAGAAGATAAAAGTTAACATTCTAATAACTATTGGTTGTATATTTCAACTGTTTTTAGTATTTCTTCTTAAAATGTTGAGTGACACAAATAAAATTTTTATTGAACTGTAGTTGCAAAAAATAAATGAAGTATTTTGCAGTAAGACTTAACCCTTGCTTTGTAACTTTCCACATGGTGATTCAATAAAAATTTAAAAAAAAAAGACTTAATCCTTGGATGCTTCTTGATTTGCTATTTTAAATATATTTGCTATTTTAAATCAAAGGGTTTCTTTGTTGTTGTTGTTGTTGTTGTTGTTATTTTGCTTTTTGGGTCACAATCAGCAATGCACAGGTGTTACTCCTCGCTCTGCATTCAGGAATTACTCCTGCCAGTGTTTGAGGGACCATATGGGATGCTGGGAATCTAACCCTGGTTGGTCTAGTGCAAGGAAAACACCCTACCCGCTGTGCTACTGCTCCAGTCCCCGAATTCAAGTTCTTGAATTTTCTTAATAAATCTAGTTCTTATTTATAATATATAATTATATTATAATGATTAGATGTATAAATATTATGGACAAAATGATATGTACATTGCATTATATATAGTATATAATTATATATGATATAATTAATAAATTTATATTTAAAGACAATAATGTTCCGTGTAAATGTGGGTATAGTTTAAACAGAAAATTAGGCTGCATATATAATCCTTTCTAATCCTTGAATTCATGCTGAAGTCTGTCTATATTCACCTATTCCATTATTCTAAAAATATTACATAAGTTCAACTTCAGTATTTTTTGTTTTCAAAAATGACAATTTGGGGGGGTTAGTTTATTTTAAATTAATTTTATCTAAGTTGAATTCATTTTGTCTTTTTTTTTTCTTTTTGGGTCAAACTTGGCTCTGCACAGGGGTTACTCCTGGCTCTGCACTCAGGAATTACTCCTTGCAGTACTCAGGGGACCATATGGAATGCTGATGATCAGTCCACCAGTACAAAGTAAACACCCTACCTTCTATACTATTGCTTCAGACCCCAAATTCGTTTTGTCTTATGTCTTTAGTCTTAAATTGATTTGAATTAAAACAGTAAAAATAATCATTAGGATTATTATCTCCTGTGTCATTCTCGATCATCAATGGAGGTCAGAACTGCAGATTCCTCCGCTCACTTGAGTGAAACGTGATACTCCAAGCATAGGTCTTTCAATTCCTCTTTGGGAGACCCAAATCTTGTGTTCTCATCCTGTTTGCGTAGGGCCCAGTTCTCTGAGGCGTATGTTAGTGCAGAAAGAAGGGTGAAGTCGAAAAGATGTGCCCGGAGCTGAAGGTTCTTCGACCTCTTAACCACTTCTTCGATGCTCTTGAAGGCGTCCACGACGCTCACTTCCTCCTGCGCATTTCTAGTGCCAAGTTGTTCCTCATGTTGAGTTCTCCACCAGGTACACATAGCAGTTATGTTCGGAGATGTTCGTTCCATTGAGAGCAAATGGAATGTCAAGAACTAGTCCGTTTCTCATGAACATTGTCTTCGTGAGATTCAGCTGCAGTTCGACCTTTCCACACTAACGGTCGAAGTTGGCCAGCATTTGTGCTGCTTGGCTGATTTTTGGTGTTATTAGAATGATGTCCTCAATGAAACAGAGGTGGCATAGTAGCCAACCGTCTATCTTCACTCCCATTCCTTCCCATTCCAGTTGTCGTATGATGTTCTCAAGGATGACACTGAAGAGTTTCCGTGAAATGGTATCACCCTGCCACACCCGTCTCTTTACATCAATGGTCAATCACTTCCTTGAAGAATGGTGAGATCCTGGTTATGAATCCATAACACAGCTCACGAAGGATCTTGATGTACTGAGTTTGAAAGCCCTGTTCTGCTAGGCTTCAATGACTGCTTCAATCTCAACAGAATCAAAGGCCTTCTTTAAATCAGTGAACGTTTGGGGCTGGAGCGATAATGCAGTGAGTAGGGCATTTGCCTTGTGGCTAACCCGGGTTCAATTCCCAGCATCCCATATGGTCCTCCGAGAGCCAGCAGGAGTGATTCCTGAGTGCAGAGCCAGGAGTCAGCCCTGAGCATCGCCGGGTGTGACCCTAAAAAGCCAAAACAAACAAACAAAAAAACTAAATCGCTGAACTTTAAACTGAGCTGCATCTTGAACTCTCGAGAAACCTCAATGAGGTTGAGGTTCACTACAATATCTTCTGAATATTTGTTACAAAATAAAACAGGATGCCAAAAACAAGAGTACTTTGGGGCCAGAGAGATAGCACAGTGAGTAGAATATTTACCTTTCACTTGGCCAAGCCATTTCAACCCCAGAGCTCCACATGCTGCCCTGCCTACAACAAGTAATTATCTCCTAGCAGAGCCAAGACTTAGTGCTGAGTACCACTGGGTGTGACCCCCAAATAACCATAACAATAGCCCACAGAAGCATTTATTCTAGTCACAGGCAGAGATGAATAAATAAATGATTACAGAGAAATACGGAACATTAAGAACAGTTAGAAAATAACAGGGTAATGCGAATTACATTGAAGACAAAATTACTAAGTCTTGGCTATTTCATGGACATTGTATGTTTTGCATATATTGCTTTATTTAAATATCACAAAGCCATTTTAATTAGTCAATATTTTATTAAAATTACTTTTATATGAAATTTATTACTTTCAGGAAGTTCACATAATTTCTTAATACAGTTAGTGCAATGCAGGGGTCATTGAACTCCCATTTATTTGGCTTAATATTAAATAATTAATTTTGCTTTTGTATTAAACCAGCATATTTTATGATACTTGAATTTTTCTCATCTCACTTGCCATATTAATTTAATATGTCCTATATTCAGTAATTTTATATGAAATATTTAGTCAAGGACATATATTCTGGGTTAAATAATTTCTCTCTATATAAACATATATGTAGACATTTATTAATGTGATATATGCAATAATCTATGCCAATATATGCATGCATTAATTTAATTATTTCTTATTCTCTTCTGTAACTTTGAAATTTCAGTACTGAACTGTGTCACACTGATTCACTTTTCTCTTTTCATTGCTCACTATGTTTTATACTCATCAAATACGTATGTTTTGAATATTGGTGAGATAAATGATTTTATGCTGTGTAAATTTAGAATTTTATTTTTAAGGATATTTAGGTACTTTGTGAAAATGGTTATAACACAGTTGGAAAAATAAGCTATCATAAAAATATAATAACTCAATAGTTGGTTATTAAGGGTTTTAATATAAAAATTTCTGTATAGAGATCTTGTGTCTTTACTTTTCCATATTAAATTTTTACCGTGCGCATGCCTGGGCATTTGTCCAGACCCAATGTTAGTCTCCTTAGAGTCAATATGAAGAAATACAAATTTAATGCACTGTATCACTGTAGCACTGTCATCCCATTGTTCATTGATTTGCTTGAGCAGGCACCAGTAATGTCTCCACTGTTAGACTTGTTGTTACTGTTTTTGTCATATCGAATATGCCATGGGGAGCTTGCCAGGCTCTGCCATTCGGGTAGGATACTCTTGGTAGCTTGCTGGGCTTTCTGAGAGGGATGGAGGAATCAAACCCGGGTTGGCTGTGTACAAGGCGTTTGCAAGGCATTTGCAAGGCATTTGCAGGGTGTTTGCCTTGCATGCAGCCAACCCGGGTTAGATTCCTCCGTCCCTCTCGGAGAGCCTGGCAAGCTACCAAGAGTATCCCACCTGCACGGCAGAGCCTGGCAACTACCTGTGGTGTATTCAATATGCTATAAATTAGATATGTAACAACAAGTCTCACAAATTTAATGAGTAAATAAAAAATAATTTTATTTCTAAGGAGATTGTAAACAATCTATTTTTTGACTACCCAAGGCATATTATTATGAGATTGAGTAACTCTAAAAATCTATGGCTCTATCTACTATATTTTATCAAAATAAAATGAGCATATTTTATTCTTAATGTGAGAAAAAAGGACTGAAGGGAGGAGAAAAACTGCTATCATAGCAACAAAAAATTAGTTGCTCTACATGACACTTTATTTCTGGATGGCCAGAAAGATCAATTACTTGCCTGCAACTCATCAATTAATATTCTCAGTTACCACAGAATCAGAAAGTGTGAACGCACTTTGTTCTCATTACTAACTTCTTGTCATAAGCAAAGTAATAATAAGGTGACTTCAGAGTACATGTCACATTTGGGACATTATTTATCTCAAAAATCACTAATAACTTTAATGCATGGACAACTTACATAGTCTATGCAAATTAAATCATTTCTATTAGGGGTATGAAAATCAGAGACCTGGTTAATTTTTTGGGGGGGGCACTTTTTGGGTCACACTCAGTGATGCACAGGGGTTACTCCTGGCTTTGCGCTCAGGAACTACTCCTGGGGACTATATGGGAAGCTGAGAATCGAACCTGGGTCAGTTGCGTGCAAGGCAAATGCTATGCTATTGCTTCAGCCCCGATACCTGGTTAATTTATACTTTAGTACGTGTTTGTTCGTTTGTTTGTTTTGACGCCACAACCAACGGTGGTCAGAGCTTACTCCTGGTTTGTGCTCAGGGGTCATTCCTGGAGAGACTCAGGGGATCGATCTTATGCGGAGCTAGGAAATCAACCAGTGTTGACATGGAAGTAGCTTCATGCAAATATGTGTGTGTGAGTGTATGTGTCTGTGTGTATGTATATATACAGAGACAGAGAGACAGAGACAGAGACAGAGACAGAGAGACAGAGAGAGAGAGAGAGAGCGAGAGAGAGAGAGAGAGAGAGCGCGCGATCTCCAGTCCCCAAGACACATATCTTTATATCACTCAAGATCATCGTGGTTGCATTTCTTTTCATAGAGTTCTGAAACACAAATTTCACTATTACTTTACTCTGGTAAGCAATTAACTGTCATAAAACTAATCACTCACAAGATGCCATAGCATTATCTTTGCTGACTATAATAGTATATTTAAAAAAATCCATACATGAATGTATTTATAATTAAATATTTGTAAAAGGCCAATAATTGTTATATTGTCCATTCTATATGTATTTGTAATAACTAATATCACTCAATTTCTTGCTCGTCTTATTTTCATTAATAGATTAGTGTAAACCTAGTAGTTGAAAAAGAAAATCCAGGGAATGGAGTGATAGCACAGCGGGTAGGACATTTGCCTTGCACACAGCAGACCCGGGTTCGATTCCCAGCATCCCATATGCCCCTCTCCCCCAAGCACCACCAGGAGTAATGCCTCAGTGAAGAGCCAGGAGAGTAACCCCTGTGCATCGCGGGTGATCCAAAAAGCAAAAAATAAAATAAATAAATAAAATATATCTTTATATAAAAAAAGAAAATCCATCAACTTAAAAAACTATTTTTTGTGATCTTCAGTTCTTTTCTCTTGTTTTCCTCTTATATGTAGTCCCCTGTTCCACTGAAACATTTTTCAGTTCCGTTTTTAAATATATATATATATACATATATAATGAATCATCTTGAGATAGTTACAGATTTACAAATTTTCATGATTATGTTTCAGTCATATAATGATCAAGTACCCATCCC
Organism: Sorex araneus; assembly: GCF_027595985.1. NCBI lineage: Eukaryota > Metazoa > Chordata > Mammalia > Eulipotyphla > Soricidae > Sorex > Sorex araneus. The sequence continues at coordinate 214,689,696 of NC_073303.1, forward strand.
TCTACCTGTCGCCATTCTGGACCAGTATCCCTCCGGCCACCTCTATCCCATCCCTCTCCACCCCATCCCCACTCTGTGGCATGCACATTTCCTCTTACTCTCCTTCTCCTTTTGGGTGTTATGGTTTGAAATACAGGCAGTAAGTGGCCATCATATTTGGTCTATTGTCTGCTTTCAGCACCCGTCTCCCATCCCGAGCAAGCCCTCCAGGCTTCATTCATTTATTGGTCCCTTCTCTACTCCAGCGTGTGTGGCCGGCTTCCACACCATGGAGCGATCTTCCTGGCCCTCCTCTCTACTATCCTTGGGTGTTAGACTCCCATTCTGTTACTTCATATTCCACAAATGAGTGCAGTCATTCCATGTCTGTCCCTTTCTCTCTGACTCATTTCACTTAGCAGCATACTCTCCATGTTGATCCACTTATATGCAAATTTCATGAGTTTATCTTTTCTAACAACTGCATAGTACTCCATTCTGTATATGTACCAAAGTTTCATTAACCAGTCATTTGTTCTCAGGCACTTGGTTTTTTTTTTCAGATTCTGGCAATTGTAAATAGTGCTGCAATAAACATATAAGTGTAGGTGTTACTTCTACTGTATTTATTTATCTATATATTTTTTGCGTCTCTGGGACGTATTCCCAGAAGTGGTATTTCTTCGTCAAATGGGAGCTCAATTTCTAGTGAACTTTTTTTTTTAATGTTTATCTCTGATCTCCTTGTAGCTAAGATCAAATTCTATACTTCTTAACCTGACCTTAAACTTTTTGGTACAGTTAACCATGTAGTCCTTGAATGACTTCTTTATTGACTTCTAGGACACCATTCTCACCTGATTTTCTTCATAACAATCAGATCAGATTTTTCTCAGCTTTCTTATTGGCTCTTAAATAACTCAGATCTCTATACAAGAGGGATATATAAATCTCAGGGATTTGACCTTTCTTTTTAATTCTATTAAAACCTCCGTCAGCTGTTCCCATGTTCCTCTAGTACTCTATATGCCATTACTTCTCAAATTTGTCTAAATAAACCAAAATTATCCCTGAACTACTCCTTTCTCCTCCATTTGCCTACTTGAATGTCTAACAGACTTTTCAAGCCTAAGATCTTCAAAGGAGGCTATTGGGTGACAGTTCCCAGTAAATTATCTCTTCCCGCAGAAATCGGCTTTGCTTCATTTTTCACTTCTATAATAGCTTCTTAAGGGTGCTATATAACAAAGGACTCTAATTCAGTGATTTAAAAACAAACATCTATTCCCTCATAGTTGTATAGTTTCAAAGTCTGAAATTAGTTTCACCGAGTTCATATTTAAGTGTCAAAAGGACGGAGTTCATTCAAAGCTGCAGAGAGAATCAATTCTTTCACTTTTTGTTTCTGGTAATTCTGTTACTGGTAATTCTTAGTACTTCTCAACTTGGGATCGAATTTAACTTTTTCTACTATTATGATTTCTATAGAATTCTCCTCTTTTGTGACTAAGTAAAAATCTCTTCAGTCTCCCTCTATTTTGGGGAGGTCCTCACTTACGAATGGTGAGGGAACTATTCGGTACATGTGAGTAAACCCTGACCAACCTAATGCAAAGCATTCACTCAGCCCTTTGACTAATCTAACTGGTCATCAGTCTATACTTCAAAGATTCCATAGGATGGCATTTAGGATTTAAAATGGTTCCTGGGTACCATTTTAAATGCTTGAGCATTTAAATTAAACAATTAAACAATGTTCAAACATTGTATAACTGAGACTTAAACCTGAAAACTTTGTAACTTTACACATGGTGGCTCAATAAAAAAATTTTTAAAAAATGGTTCCTGGGTAATCCATTAAATTAAATCCATTAAAACATTATTTTAAAAAAATTAAACATAGTAATATATATGTATATGTATGTCATCTTTTCCATTATCTCACCTTATTAAATATGCATATCATATACAATCAAAATTTTATTTTTGGAATTCATTATATATAAATATTCAGCCAATAACTGCAAACTTACATGACATATTACAAAATTTTAGTTGCTATCTCACAGATCCCGGTTAGTTATCTTGTCTTTCTCTTGTTTATATATTATTTATACATTGTCTTAGCATACCAAATTGAATAAAAATTTCATTAGTTTAATTTCTATTTCACTATATAGAAGAAAATGATCACCAGTATTTTATTTGAGCCTTAATCTACAGAGATCTGACCCTTATGTTACCTTTTTCTATTTTATATCATCTTCGATGGCATCATCATAATGATAATCATCAAAATACTGCAGAGCACGTGTTTTAAAATATGCTAAGGGGCTGGAGCAATAGCACAGCGGGTAGGGCGTTTGCCTTGCACGCGGCCGACCCGGGTTCAATTCCCAGCATCCCATATGGTCCCCTGAGCACCGCCAGGGGTAATTCCTGAGTGCAGAGCCAGGAACAACCCCTGTGCATCGCCGGGTATGACCCCCCCAAAAAAATAAAAAATAAAAAATAAAATATGCTAAGACCAGAATAGCACTGTAGCACTGTCGTCCCATTGTTCATCGATTTGCTCGATTGGTCACCAATAGCAAGTGAGACTCCATTGTGAGATTGTTACTGCTTTTGTCATATCGAATATGCCATGGGTAGTTTGCCAGGCTCTGCCATGCAGGCGGGATACTCTCGGTAGCTTGCTGAGGTCTCTGAGAGGGACGGAATAATTGAACCTGGGTTGGCCGTGTGAAAGGCAAACGCCCTACCTGCTGTGCTATTACTCCAGTCCACTAAGATCAGAATAAACAAAGTAAATATTGTACACGGAGGACAGTAAGTCAGGAATAATGGAATGAGCCTCTGCCAGTTGTGGAATTGCTCTCTTGCAAGTCTTTTATTGTCTATTCTTATCATTGCTTGAGAGACAGTAAAATATTTTTTCAATACTTTCCTATAACTGTCTCCTAAAAGATAAAAAAATGTGTGTGGGGGAAGTATAAAATATAAATGAACAGATATGAAGCTTCATGCCAAATATGAGATCTTCTTTAAGGAAAATAAAATTAGGGATAGTGAAGAACCTATAAGAAAATACTCACCTAAGAGTTTCATAATATTATGTTCTCCTTCTCAGAGTTTATAGTCCTTTCATGATTCTAAACCAGTAGAAAAATGAGTCTTAGCATTTCACAAAGTTGAGTCCTTCCAATTTTCATGTTATACTGCTTTTGTCTATTGCTACTGGTTTTATTTCTGTACTAAGAACTAGCTGGATAACAACATTTTTTTTATTGGTAGGTATAGAAAAATTCTTATTTTAAAATAATGATATTTAAGAAGTCTTAGAATCAGCCACAACGGAGGACAGTTTTTTGCTGAATCAGCTTTCTCATAAACACATCTGAGTCTCTCTATTATATATATTTATTGTATAAATACATATATAATATTTATAATAAAAGACTCAAATGGCAGAAGGGAAATATTATGCAAAAGTAATATTATTAAGTCTGTACTATAAAGATCTTTAGCAGTCTGCCACTCAGCAAGTTATTCCTTTATAATTTCATTAAATTAATTCCATTTAACTTTTATGGCTTAAATTATAAGCCAAATACTAAGTCCAGAAATTTGAAAGGAAAGGCCACACTAAGCTTGTTTCCATGTTTCAGCATCACCCCTGTTGGTTCTTGGGAGTCCAAATGTGGTCCTGGGATAGATGTTGTATAAGTCAGGGGCAAGAACAGTGCCTTGCCTATTATTCTATCACTCCAGTCCCTAACTAATAGTTTTGAGTCTTGAGGATATTGATATTTTTGGACCAGATAATTTTTTCAGTGATGAGACTTGTAATCTCTTGTTTTTGTAGGATATTTAGGTGCCTAAATATCTTGCCTTCTCAACACTAGTTGCTAGTAGGAATGCTCCACTCCCCTTTCATCAAGGCCATAACAATTTCCCAGACAATTTTTCCTGATCCTAAGACATGTCACACAAACAGGCATAATACCCAGCTGAGAAACACGGTCATAAGTTAAGAAATACGGTGAGGCCAGAGAGATAGGACAGAAAGTACTTATCTTACCTGCAGTGAATAAAAATTTTATATCCGGCACTATCTTGAGCACAACCAGAAATGATTTTTTATCACAGATTCAGAAGTAAATCCTGAGCACATCAGGGTGTGGCCATACACTTTTTGAAAAGTAAGTATCGGGGGACTGGAGTGATAGCACAGCGGGTAGGGCATTTGCCTTGCACGCAGCCAACCCTGGTTTGACTCCCAGCATCCCATATGGTCCTCTGAGCATCACCAGGAGTCATTCCTGAGTGCAGAGCCAGGAGTAACCCCTGTGCAGAGCCAAGTTTAACACCGCCCAAAATAAAAAGATAAATTAACAAGTAAGTATTGCTATTTATTATTAATGAACTCTGTGCCAGGCTGTTTTCACTCTCGGCTTTCCAGATGGTGGCAGGTGAGAGCTCTCCCCACCCCAGGGAACACAGCCCCGGCAGCCGACCTTCACTACCTCGCTGCCACCATGCTCCAGGCACTTTCCACACACTCAGCGGAGCCTCAAGCATGAGGGAAGTCCCATGGGGACCCAGGTAATGCATAACTTGGTGATCTTGGACTCTGGACTCAACAGGACACGGGAGCAAAGATCCTCTGCCTGCTTCTTCTCCTAGTCTCCAGAAACAAAGGGGTGACACCCATAAGCCACCTCCTGTCAGCGCCAGATGTCATAGGTCACTCTCTAGAACTCATGGCTGCTTCTCCCCAAGGGAGCATAAAATGAGGCCCCCATAACAATGCCACCAGGTTCCGCGCCAGGCTGTTCTTACTCGGGGTGCCCCAGAGGGGTGCGGGTGAGAACCCTCCCCACCCCATGGGACCCAGCCCCAGCAGCGAACATCATAGAGGGAAATAAATATATATGCCCGGAGCCCAGCAAGCTACCAAGAGTATCCTGCCCGCATGGCAGAGCCTGGCAAGCTCCCTGTGGCATATTCGATATGCCAAAAACAGTAACAATAACAGCTCTCATCCCCCTGACCCTGAAAGACGCCTCTAATTGTTGGGAAAGATGAGTAAAAAAAGGCTGCTAAAATATCAGGGCTGGGACAAATGGAGACGTTACTGGCATCTGCTCGAGTAAATCGATAAACAATGGGATGACAGTGACAGTGATACAGTGATTTAATATTACTATATTGATATTATGCTTTATGTCTGAGCTATTGTAGATTAGATATTTTAATTATCTGAGGTCCCCAATCATTTTTATTGCACTAAGTAATTCAGATATTCAAATTATTAAAACAGTATATTTGATATTTACTTCCAGATTTACAGAGAAATACATTTGTAGTGAAAATGTTCTGATAATCAAAGAACATCTAATAAGCATTACTTCACTCTATCTTGTATGTTTCCTTATAGTGTATCTTGAATACCATTTAAATAGAAATGAAATTGCGATTAAATACAGCAATAACTAGTGCTCAAATTATTTAATGAGTTAAGAATATATATTGTATATGTTTCATATCTTGTCATATAATTATATGAGAATGTTGGTTTCTAACAACATTTCACTACTTTACATTAGAAAATCAAATAAGAAAAGATATTTCTGTGTTGCATTCATTTAAAATATAAATATTATATGTTCATCAGAGTTCTATTTGAATATTTTATTATTAATAATTTAAGTAATGTTGCTTATATGTATGCAATAACAAATTGTGAAGAAAGTATACAAAGAAGAAACCAGTGTACACACTGGCAAATATATACATATAGCTTATAACAGATTTAATTTTAATAAGTGAAAAAATCATAATTGGATAAAACAATTATGATAACTGTAATTTTGTAATTTTACTTTTTCAATTCTAAATTCTGTCTCTCCAACTTGAAAACAACTGATTTTTTAAATGCTTTACTTCTAAGAGCTTCTTATTTTTCCAGTTCCCTTTTCTATTTATTCTAGTGCATTCTGCTATGACCACAGTGATTACCCTTAAGAAACTCTTCGATTATTTCATGCTCTTCAGCAGACTCCAGTTGTTCTCTTTATCAACTTCAAACTGATCATTCAGAATCTCTCAGTATCCAGAGTCAAATGTTGAGACATGCTGCTTTCAAATATATTTAAGAAATATTAACCACACAATTTTGTATGTGAAATTGCTCGTAGGGCTCTAGAAAACAAGCACTAAAAAACAATCAAAGTAAAGAATAACTAAGAAAATATAATTTACTTGAATTTTTGCAAATTAATGGTCACTTGTCACTTGTCATCCCATTGATCTTCGATCTGCTCGAGAGGGCACCAGTAATGTCTCTATTCATCCCAGTCGCGTGCTAGTGTAGCCCAGTGGTATCTGCTCACTCCAGAAACATGAAAAGCCTCAAACCATTCTTGCAGGAAGAACGATGGAGTCAAAAATATGTGCCTGGAGCCGGAGGTTCTTCATCCCCTTAACCACTTCTTCGATGCACTTGAAGGCATTCCATGCTGCTTTCTTCCTCCTGCACAGTTCTGGTGCCAAGTTGTTCCTCATGTTGAGTTCTCGACCCAGGTACACATAGCTGCTGCATTCGGAGATCTTCATTCCATTGAGAGCAAATGGAGCGTCAGGGACTAGTTTGTTAGTATGACTATTTTTATAAAGTTAATTTTCTATTTTTAAATTTGGCATTATCTTTTTGTTTATTTTTATTTTTTAAATGAATCACCGTGAGGTACAGTTGCAGACTTACAAACATTCGTGCTTATGTTTCAGTCAAGCTCTCACTATTCGCAGATGATATGAGACTATATTGAGAACCCTAAAACCCCTACCAAGAAACTCCTAGAAACTATAGACTTGTATAGTAAAGTCGCAGGCTATGGGAATCAATACCCAAAATTCCATGGCTTTCCTATATGCAAATAATGAGAGAGAGGAAAGCGACATGAAAAAATCAATCCTGTTCACAATCATGCCTCAGAAAATCAAGTACCTCAGAATCAGCTTAACTAAGGAGGTAAAGGACCTGTACAAAGAAAATTATAAAATGCTATTTCATGAAATAAAAGAGGACAGGAGAAAATGGAAACATATCCTCTGTTTAGGGATTGGGAGAACTAACATTGTCAAAATGGCAATACTTCCCAAAGCATTGTACAGATTCAATGCAATCTCATGACTTTCTTCACAGAAATGGATCAAACACTCCTGAAATTCACATGGGACAACAAACCCCCATGAATAGCTAAAGCAACTCCTGGGAAAAAGAATATGGGAGGCATAACCTTCCCCAACCTCAATCTCTACTACAAAGTGGTTATAATTAAAACAGCATGGTACTGAAACAAAGGCAGAGCCGCAGACAAATTGAACAGGGTAGAATATTCTTACACACAGCCTCAAATGTATGATCATCTATTCTTTGATAAGGGAGCAAGAAATGTGAAGTGAAGCAAGGAAAGCCTCTTTAACAAATGGTGCTGGCAAAACTGGATAGCTACATGCAAAAAAAAAAAAAAAGAAAAAGAAAAAAGGGCTCATACCTCTACCTAACACCAGGCACAAAATTCAGACAAAATGGATTAAAAATTCTTTTATATAAAAATAACTGACAAGTGTTTTAAGTATATTATCTTAAAACTTAGCTTATTGGTTTGGAGAGATAGTATAGGGACAAAGGAACTAACTTGTCCTGTGTACAATCAACTCTGATTCAATCTTTGGCACTGGTACCTGAGTGATTGTACAGTGCTGGGGCACTTGCACGTGACCAATCCAGGCTTTGATCCCTGACAACCCATAAGGTTCCTTGAGACCCTTCAGGAATTATATCTGAGCACAGAGCCAGGAGTAAGCCCTGAGCACTGCCAGGTGTGAATCCCTAGCCAAAAGCAAACCAAAAAATAAAATCAAACAAAAAATTATCCTCCAGGGGCTGGAGCAATAGCACAGTGGGTAGGGCGTTTGCCTTGCATGTGGCCAACGTGGGTTCGATTCCCAGCATCCCATATGGTCCCCTGAGCACTACCAGGAGTAATTCCTGAGTGCATGAGCCAGGAGTAACCCCTGTGAATCGCCGGGTGTGAGCCAAAAAGTAAAAAAAAAAAAAATTCTCCTCCACTGCATACAGTTGCTCAAACGCAAGCAGGCGGGGTACATGAGCACACCTGCATACAGTCATGTGCCATCCAAAACCCAAAGAAACAAATGAACAAAATAAAACTCCTTGAAATAACTATTTTTGAAACCCCAATTATATATTACCTTGTTAATATCTCTTTTGCATATTGTCAATGCTTTCCTATAAAAAATATACTTCAGCTAGAACTTTTACTTTATCTCAGATAAAGATAACATAATTATTATTTTATTTTCAATAATATATTTAATATATCATTGCATAATATTAAATTTTATAATATCTTAATATAACAGCCTACTGTTATTTACGCTAATAAAACTAATAAATAAAGGAGTAAAACATTCTCATTAAAAGAAGAAATTAAAATAGTATAAGAAAGTACTAAAATCAAGGCAGTAAAATTCGGATGTATATGCACTTCTTAAAAAAACATGCAAACATAGCCTTCTTAAAGGTATTTGTTCAGGTAGCCTTCTATTTGCTACTAACTAGCATCAGATGGTATGCAGTTGTAGATTGTTTAGTGAAGTATCTATCAATTGATTCTATTTGAAGGGAAAAAATAGAGCCCTAATGGTTATAGTTACATTTTTCTGAGGATAGTAACTGCTTCTTACTATAACATAGTGATTTCAGCTATTATCCATTAAGTTCCAAATATTCTTTTAGTGTCTTTCATAAAATGTTCCCATTCTTTAGCTTCAATTTTGAAAATTATTCTTTTACATTAGTTACTTTTGTCATAATATTGTAAAAATGTTTCAAAGGCACTGATACTCCAAACTATATGTGCCAGAATATCACTATGACACTATAGTAATGCTTGTTGTAAATGATATTCTTTGAGAAAGGACCGTTACTGTTTTTTTCCAAAAAAGATATTTGGTTGCTGAGAGAAATTTTATTAATTAATATTAATTAGGCAGGGACAGGAGAAGATGTTGAAGTAGTAGTAAAAGTGAAGATAGGTATATTTTATGACTCAAGGACTGATTTTGACGGGGCTGGAGCAATAGCATTACCGGGTGTAACCCAAAAAGCTAAATACAAACAAACAAAAAAGAAAAAGAAAAACACTAATTTCTACTCAACTTTTGGGGAATTTGTGGGAAAGTTGAAGGGCATGTTATGATTCATATAATTATTTCTTGAATCTTGACATAAACCCAGATAGAATCTTTTATTTTTATTTCTGAAATAATATTTTCTAATTTATATCATATGATGCTAAGGATTATATTCGAATAGTCCTCTGATATACACTAATATTCTATGAAATTTGATTATTTTCCTATGAGAATATTCCTCTATGCTTTATTTCACTACATAATGACAGATTTGAAATAAAAGCAGCTTTGAAATAAAAGGGAAGTAGAAAATCTCAAAGCTGCTCTACTGCCATTTCTACAGAACCACTTCAAGGTGAAGTGAGTCTAAATGTTTAGCTATCTACACACTTTTAAAGTCCTTATTTTTTAACTGTACCTTTTTTTAAAAAAAAAAAAAGTCCTGTTTATATAAGGACCTATGGACCAAAAACTTACAGTGCACTGTAAATATGAAGAATTCTGTGTTCCTGTCTTTCACAATTATGGGATACACACATTTGGTATTTTGTGATATATGAAAGCTCTTAGAGTTTAAAAAGCTAGAAATATATGTAAGATTTTAAAATCCCTCAAGTACTAGGCCAAAGTGGCTAAAGAAAACTACCATTATATTTTCCTTTCCATTTTTCTTGCTTAGAATACTTTACCTTGTTTTTTCTGGACATAATGTAGTCTTATTCAGGTTACAGCTAAATGTTATATTGAAAAGATGTTCCATGAGCAGTCTCTTATTTCTCATTCACTTTTGACATGAAGAACATATTTTTCTCATTTCTGCACAGCACTGAATTCTATCTATAACATATTTCACTACGTTATCACTTACACGTTTGTTTTTAACATTGTCTACTACAATGTGGTAAGACAGCTTGGTGAAAACTATTTAATTCATAGTCCTTTCCACCACGGAATAACTATCTTCCTTTAAAGCTCTATTTTGAATGAAGTGTATTTAATCAAATAATTCACATCTAATGTGGTAAGCTTATTTATAATTCAAGTAATTACAAACAAAAATGACCATAATATTATATTTCAAAAATCTTGATGAAATTTCCTCTTGCTTTTGAAAATTTTTTGTTTAGGGATTTTGCTTCTTGAATTATTGAGGGAATGCTATACAACTATTTTAATCGTTATGATTCTATGCTCCATAGTTTTGGCATCTTGATTCTCTATTGCAAAATTTCTTGAATTTTAAAAGTTTGACCTATTTCTGGGAAAGGTTGAGAATTTAACTTGTCATTCCCAGAAGTAGATGAATATGCTACTTCTAAGAAAGAATATGCATAGCGCAGTTGTGACAATTTTTTTTTGGCACAAAAAAGAATTACTTTTTTATTTCTGACAGTACTTTGCTTAGTAAGCCTGATGTTTCAATGCTTGACCTGATGATGGACTTCTACTCTGTGTGGGCTACCAGGTCGTTCCAAAAGTGCCGGAGTAGATCAGACAGTCCCAGGGTTTGAACTAGAGACCTTGAACATGAAAATCAAGTCCTCCTTTCAGTGATCTTCCTGGGACCAAGCTCTAACAGTTATTACGAAAGAACAAAATAATCAACTAATGAAAATTTCTACCATAATGTTACTAATATGTCACTCTAACATTCATACACATATTTTATTTTAATGTAAAAATGCTTTATATATCTGGTCCTACATTTTTTGTATATGCAATTTAGAAATTGATATTACAGCTACAGGTAAATAGCTTGATTAAACCTGAAATGTCAAGCGAAAATTTTATGGTAATCCCTCAGATAGCAGTGCCTTGGCCATGACTCAGTAGCAGAATGAAATGGCCTGTTTGATAAAGTATCATAGATTCTTCACCTTCCATAATGTTATATATGCCTGCAAGCTTGGTTCGCCCCGTCACCCTTCTCTTTGTAACATAAAACACACTGACAAGTTAAGGGACTGATGCTCCCATAAAATGTCCTGAAACCCTGCTTACTATTATTAATAGCAAATGATTCCTTTTGAAATAAAAATGAATGTCAGGCTATTATTGGCTATTCTTGTCTTTTCAGTATTCTCTTAGAAAGACGGCTTCCCGGCAGGTTATTAATTAAAAGACCTGAATTTTTACCCTTTCATAAAACATATCAGAGAAAATTGCAATGAGCAATTCTCTAGAAAATTATGAATCAGTGACAGTTTTACACTGCTATCATTTGTAAATCATAATTTCAGGTAATAAGGGAATATTATAATTTAAGCAAGAATTAAGCTTTAGTAATGAGACCTGTAATGCCGCTCACACTAATAAAAATTGTTCTTTTGACCTACGGCCTTAAGCCATTCTAAAGTTAAAATGTTAATCACTTTTCAATTAATTTATATGAATGAGATATATTATTATAGAAACTAAAAAGTTGGACGTTTCTTTTTCTAGCTGGTTTACTTTCCCCCAATAAGTTCTGTTGTGCCCTAAAATAATAATCCTGGAAGAAGCACACAGTTATCAATGTTGGGGCTGGAGCAATAGCACGGCGGGTAGGGCATTTGCCTTGCACGCGGCTGACCCAGGTTCAATTCCCAGCATCTCATATGGTCCCCCGAGCAATGCCAGGAGTAATTCCTGAGTGCAGAACCAGGAGTAACCCCTGTGCATCGCCGGGTGTAACCGCCCCCCAAAAAAAACAGCAAAAAAAATTATCAGTGTTGACAGATGCACGCCTCTCAATTTCACCTATCATCTCCATAGTTCTTTGAAAGTTCTGTAGTCAGTTTCTTTGCACTGATCATTTTCTTGTTGCAATTTGATTGACTAAGTTCACATTGTGGCATAACATTTGCTGAATAAAACTAAGTTACTTATTAAATATAAAACTTCACTCAACAAATATAGAAAGGAGTATTTAATAGGATAGGTGTGAGGAAACATAAAAATACAACTAAACCACTCATATTCCTATTTTAAGAAGTCTGGATTTATTATCTATAAACACAACCCTATTTTCCCTCCCTTCTTCAATGCCTATTATTAAGTTAAAAAATAAATGCTTACAGTGTCACTTATGATTCTTTCATTCTTAAAACCTAATGACAGATGAAAAACATTACGTTGAAAATGAAGCTTTAACTATGATTAAGAGAATAAAGAAGGAGTATATATGCTACATCTACATTCACTTATTATAGTCATTTATTTTCATGTGCCATTTTTTACAATCTGTCATTATGTTGGATAGATGGCTCTAAATGACACATAAGAACTATTATGAAACTGACAGCATTGGGGTAAATAAACACCGTTTCATAAAATGATGCTGTTAAAGTATGCTGGAAAATATCATTCCATTACATATGAGTGTATAATATATCTTACACAAGTATATAAAATGTATTATATATACTAAGCATAGTGTCTATAATTATTTTTTCGGTGTAGAAAGTTGAAGTACTTTTTAAAAAACCCTTTTCATTATGAAACATGCTCTGTGTCATCATATCATTATAAATCTATTAAGTTGTTTAGAGTTTTTCCACTAGATATATTAAACATTGCAATGAAAATTAAAGAGAAATAGAAGTATAAGTATTCCATTATTTTAATGGTTTATTAAATGGTCAGTAATAAATGTTTTATCAAAATTAAGAGACGTATGGCATAAAATAGATGCATAACAAATTTTAAGAGTTTGAGATGTCTCTATTTTTGAATGCTGAATTGTAATACAAAATTTTATAACAGACATCAGAATAAAGATTCATAGTCATTATAGATAGATGCAGCATATATGACCAGGTGTTTATAGGGAGTGGAAATTATGTTTGTTTATCGATTTATTTATTTATCGGGTAGGGTGTTTGCCTTGCACATGGCCGACCCTGTTTTAATTCATCCATCCCTCTCAGAGAGCTTGACAAGCGACCAAGTATTCCGTCTGCATGGCAGAGCCTGGCAAGCTACCCATGGGGTATTCAATATGCCAAAACCAATAACAACAAGTCTCACAATGGGGATGTTATGGGTCCCACCAAAGCAAATTGATGAACAATGGGACAACAGTGCAACAATGCTATTTTAAGCACCAGGATATAGTGCTTATGATAGTGTTTTATGCATACAACAGCACCCTGTATCACACTATAGCACTTTAATCCCATTGTTCATCTATTTGAACTGGCGTTTGAGCGGGGACCAGTAACATCTCCATTGTGAGACTTGTTGTTACTGTGTTTAGCATATCGAATGTGCCACAGGGAGCTTGCCAGGCTCTGCCGTGGGGAAAAGATACTCTTAGTCGCTTGTCCGGTTCTCCAAGAGGGACAGAGGAATTGAACCCAGATAACAACACCCTGTCTACCAGATTATCTGTTTTCTTCCACTGTTTGAGTGCCTTCAACAATAAATACTTTCACCCATCCATGATAAACTCAGTTCTATAGACTAGTTTGCAGGGTTAGTCTTAGATTCCAAAGCCAGTTTCCCTCTGGTCATTTTTTATTCCCTCACTTTTTAAAAAATAATCTATATCCTGTATCCATCACTCTCCTTCTGACTAATTTCATTCAGCATAATAGTCTCCATATTCAACTATGCAGCAGTATATGGCATGATTTCATCTTTTCTTGTCATTGAGGAGTCTGACACTGTGTTTCTATGCTGTAGTGTTTTTATATAGTCATCGATTCATGGGCATTGAACTCTTCAGATTCTGGCTATTGTAAATAGTGCCACAATGAACATAGGGGAACAGATGACTTTTCAGAATAGTTATTACAGCCTCGAGGGTACATGCTGAAAAGTGTAATTGCTGGATAACACAAAATCTCAAGTCTCAGTCCTTTTGAGAATTGTCCATATTTTTTTTCCAAGAAGGTTGGACCAGACAGCATAATCACCAGCTGTTGTTACGTGATTGATTTCTCTCACATCCACAAGTCTGTTTTTTGCTGTTCTTCTTTTTTATGTGTGCCAGTATCACTTGTTGAACAAAAAGTGAAACTGATCAGCTATCCCAAAGTCATTGCTAAAGAAACTTTCCTTATTTCTGTGTGGAAAAAACTGCTACAGGAAACTTTTGATGAAAAAAGTCTTTATTTTTCATAATCTCTTGATAACTTGACTCATACCTGATGTAAGGATATAACTCCACTTACAAATCTCAGCAATAAAAAACATTTCATTAAAAACAAGGTGAGGAAATGAACAGAATTTTATCAGATATTTATAAAGAAAACACCGGGGCAGACAATAATCAAATAAAAAAAGTATTTATCATAACATTTTGAAGTAATTACAAATCAAAGTAACAGTCTAATATAATCTCACACTAGTAAGAATGACTTACATCTGATTATAACAATCAGTGTTGAAAGCGATAGAGTGAAAAAAGAATCTTCACTGTCTGTGGGAATAAATTCTAGTTCAGCCTTTAAGAAATAGTATTTCCCAAAAGTGTGAAAATGGAACTATAAAATGACCCAATAATCTCATTACTCAAATAGCCCAATGCACAAAATCACTAATTTTGAAAGAACATATATATATATATATATATGCCGATGTTCATTGCAGAATATAGAACAATATAATCATATATAGTCATGAATCATGAATCATGAAATCCCATTGATTGTCGATTTCTCGAGCGGGCTCAGTAACATCTCCATTCGTCCTATCCCTGAGATTTTAGAAGCCTCTCTCCACTTGGCCTTCCCAAGGATGCCGCATTGGAGGCTCTTTCAGGGTCAGGGGAATGAGATCCAGCTTGTTACTGGCTTTAGCATATGAATACACCATGGGAAGCTTGCTAGGCTGTCCCAAATCATATATAGTATAGTAGCTAAACAAGCTGTATAATGAGAGATAAAGATCAAGAAATTGTGGTATAAATGCATGATGGAATACTAGGCAATTAAGAAAGGATGAAATCATGCATGCAGTTCACTGCAACTTGGATGAAATAATATGACATAACGGCAAGCAAAATAAACCAGAGTTAAAAGGAAAATACTGAATTATCTCACTAATGTATCGATAAGCAAAGAAAGGCAGGATAGACAGTATTAAATGGAAATAAGCACTTGTCTCTGTTTCACAAAACTGAGAGTACCAATTAAGAGAGGAATATATGGGTAAATGATCGAGCAGACTGAAAGAAACAAAGATACCAGTGCCATGCCTTGGACACGATGGAGGAGGTAAGGTGAGATAATTATATACATCAATACTTAAATTAATAACAGTAGTGAATATAGAATATAGTCATTAGTAAAATTAAGCTACATGCATATTTCTATTAAAGTGTTTCCATAGAGGTACAATTTTCTGAGTCAGAGGAATGCATAAAAAATAAATATATGTGGGGGCTGTAGCGGGTAGGGCGCTTGCTTTGCACTCGTCCGACACAGGCTGACCCAGGTTCGAATCCCAGCATCACATATGGTCCCCTGAGCACCGCCAGGGGTAATTCCTGAATGTAGAACCAGGAGTAACCCCTGTGCATTGCTGGGTGTGACCCAAAAAGCAAAATAAATAAATAAATATATGTGCTTCTTGGGGTAAGTTACTGAGAGAAGAGTGCAAAGAATAGTATGTAAGAAAGTTTAAAAAATCAATAGATTTTTGTCATAAATATAAATGCGCTTTTTAATATATACCTAATTCTACTGTGGCATTATTTCAAGTATGAGTATATAGTAACAAAAGGAACATGAATTTGAGTCCTCATGTGAGTTTATGTGCTAGAGGGTAGATGTAAAACAAATCACAATGTGCATACATCGGGAGAGACATGATAAATTCAGTATAGTAAAAAATTAGAGGAAGAATTTTAAAATGTAACAGAACACAAAATCTTAAACAACAAACTCAAAAGAATCACTGATAAGCTGACATTTAAGTGATCAGAAATATATGATAATATTTATTAATTTATTTTTACTTCAGGAAAGAGAATTTCAGAAAGTATAGCTTTGCTCTCTCTGATAGAACAAGTTGCATTTAAAAAAGAAGTGTACAAATGTTTATGTGTGTGAAACACACACGCACACAAAAAGAGAGATGCAGAGGAGAAAGAGAGAGGACAGAGAGACAGAGACATAGACAGAGGAATCCACATTCCAATCTGGAGCCAAGTGAGCAAGCAAGGAGCAAAGTTAAAGGATAGATTACAGTGAATACAAGAGGAGTGATCTATGACTAGCCTTTGAATCAATTTGAAGAACCAGGCCAGAGGACTGTAAAGTTCTGAGCTGTAAAGTAAATAATTGAACACTTATCATGTTGCTTTGGACTGAAGCAACAGCACAGCGGGTAGGGTGTTTGCTTTGCATGCAGCTGACCTGGGTTCAATTTCTCCGTCTCTCTCGGACAGCCGTGCAAGCTACCAAGAGTATCCCGCCTGCACGGCAGAGCCTGCCAAGCTACCCGTGGCGTATTTGATATGCCAAACACAGTAACAACAAGTCTCACAATAGAGACGTTTCTAGTGCCCACTAGAGCAAATCGATGAACAGTGGGACAACAGTGCTACAGTGCTATCTTATTGTTATAATACTTCTAGCCCAGGTGCATTGCAAGTCAGAATATAGTAAGAGGAAATGAGCAAGGAGGCCTGGACTCCAATGAGAATATTACTTCTGAAGCTATTCAAGACACACAGGACTATAACTTTTATCAGAATTGTAGCTTTGAGTTGGTAGAGTTGACCAGAAAAAATATAAACATCTGAAGGAAATTGGAAAAATAATCCTTAACAAAAAGGACTCTGGTGAGTAGTACAGAAGCTGGTAATAGACAAGACTAGAAGATTAGAGCCCATATGTTGAAGAATTTTGGATATCATGCTAAATATTTTATTTCAAATGTCCTTGGGACCTACTGAGTTGTTTTATACATAAAAGTTCAATAAAAATAACCTCTTAAAATACCTTGGTTTCTTTATAAAGTCAGTAGGTTAGGGCATAGTTTAATTGGTCAGAAAATCCTGGTTTTTTATCCACAAAAGATTGGATACACATTCTTCTCATTGCACATCGGGCACTCTCCAAGATAGACCACATGCTAGGCCATAAAACATGCACTGTCGTAGCACTGTCATCCCGTTGTTCAACGACTTTCTCGAGCAGACACCAGTAATGTCTCCATTGTGAGACTTGTTGTTACTGTTTTTGGGATATCGAATACGCCACGGGGAGCTTGCCAGGCTCTGCCATGGTAGCAGGATACTCTCAGTAGCTTGCCTGGCTCTCCCAGAGGGATGGAGGAATCGACCCCAGGTCAGCCACGTGCAAGGCAAACACTCTACCCACTGTGCTATTGCTCCAGCCCAAACATAAATAACTTGAGATAAATAATTTTAGAGCTTAAGATCTTGGGAAATGACCAAAAAATAAATATATAGGTGAATGAATGAATAAATAAAGAGCCCAAATTATGGAGAAGGAAGGATATCACAAAACTTAGAGAAGAAAATAACGAGTTCTAATTCCCAGAAAACAATCAAAACCTCAAAGAAAATTAAAAGTTGGTTCTATGAAAAGATAAATAATATTGATAATTGATAAACTTCTAGCAAAACTCATAATGAAACAGAGAGAGAGAGAAAAAAACCCTAATACACAGAATCAAAAATGAAACCACATGGTGACATCACAAAGAAACCACAGAGATTCAAATTATTGTCAGAGATTACTTTGAGAGTATATGCCACAAAACAAGAGAACTTTGAAAAATGGATAAATTCCTGGATTCTTATTACCTTCAAAGTCTGAACCAAGATGATTTGCAATACCTAATCAGACCTATCACTATCAAGAACATTGAAAGAGTAATCAAAATTCTTCCCAGAAACAAAAGCCCAGGTACAGATGGATTCACTAGTGAATTCTTTCAAAGCTTTGAAAACTACCTACTTTCAATCCTTTTCAAGCCTTTCCAGAAACTAAAGAAACAAAAGCACTCAGAGCAGTGCATATAAAGCTAATATCATCCTGATACAAAAAGCAGGCAGTAACTAATTTTTTTTAAATGAAAAACAACACAGAACTTCCACCACACCACCAATTGTAAGTTGATATCTCTAATGAACACAGATACAAATATTCTGAAAAAAATTACTAGCAAATCGAATTCAACAACTCAACAAAAAGACCATATACCTTATCTAAGTAGAACTCATTCCTGGAATGCAAGGATGGTTTATAATTCACAAGTCAATCAACACAAGACATTATATAGATAAGAGAAAAATCCATATGATCATATTAGACACAGAGAAAGCATTTGACTTGATCCAGCACCCATTTATGATAAAAACTCTCAATAAACCAGGAATTAAAAAAACTTTCCTCAATATAATAAAGGCCATTTACCACAAGCTCACAGCATGCATTATTCTAAATGGAGTAAAACTAAAAGCCTTATCTCTTAGATCAGTTACTAGACAAGGCTGCCAACTTTCACCACTTCCAATCAATAAAGTAAGGAAATAGCATTTAGGCAAGAAAACGATATCAAGGGCATCCAGATAGGAAAGGAAGAAGTGAAGCTTTCATTATTTGCAGATGACATAATTTTATACTTAAAAACCCCTAAAAACTCTGCCAAAGAAGTCCCTAGAGACATTAGATTTGTATACTAACATTGCAGATTACAAAACCAATATGAAGTTAATGGTTCTCCTATATACAAATGAAAGGAAAAAAAAGAGAGGTTTTTTTAAAACAATTTTCAGAAACTCAAGTACCACAAGATCAGGTTAACTAAAGAGAGGAAGGACTTAGACAAACAAAACTACAAAAAACGACCTTAAGAAATTAAAGAGGGAGAATGACATGCCACAGAGATGCCTCCAGACCGCTCACTAAGCTGTCTCATGTGGGGCAACTTAGAGGGGGTAGAGAGTTCTCTTCTGCATCCCATCAGGGCCTCATTAGTCCCAAACCTCCAAAAATCAATTGCTGCCATGCTCAGGGCCACTCGCCAGAGGCCCAGACAAGCCTCACACATGAGGGAATCTGCTATAGAATTCCTGGAGCATGTTGCTGCATTTGCAAACATGCACCACCTTATATTCTACTTCATCAATGTACCAAGAGTAGCACATCATGTTTCATGGGGTTTAAAGTAGAAGGTGCTACAACAATCTTCACACACTTTCCTTTATAGAAAATTAATTATTTTGGTTCTGCTGTAGGGGCGTGGTTTGGAATTCGGGGTGGAAACATAAGGCACTGATAGAAATTTAGAGAATAAAATAACAAACCCCGTTAAAAAATGGGAAAAAGAAATGAACAGAAACTTTTTCAAAGAAGAAATACGGAAGTGCAAAAGACATATGAAAAAGAAATGGTCTGCATCAATAACCATTGTAGCACTGTAGCACTGTCATCCCATAGCATCCCATAATCAATTTGCTCGAGTGGGCACCAGTAACATCTCCATTGTGAGACTTGTTGTTATTGCTTTTAGCATATTGAATGTGTCATGGATAGCTTGCCAGGCTCTACCGTGCACATGGGATACTCTTGGTAACTTCCCAGGATCTCTGAGAGGGATGGAGGAATCAAACCGGGGTTGGCCTCATGCAAGGCAAATGCCCTACCCGCTGTGCTATTGCTCCAGTGCATTAGGGACATGCAAATCCAAATAACAATATGATGTCCTCTCAAGCCACAGATCAAAAGGAACAAGCACAGTCAGTGCTGATGGAGCTGTGGAGAGAGGGGGACTCTCATTCATTGTTGGTGGATATGCTGACTGATCCAGATTTTTGTAAAACAAGATAGGAATTCCTCAAAAAAATAGAAATTGAACTTCTTTTTGACCCAGGGATAGCCTTCTGGGAATATACACTAGAGATCCAAAAATGCAATGCACAAAGTCCTCTCACGTCTATGTTCATGTTAGCACTATTCACAATATTCAGAATTTCTAAACAACCCACTTGCCTGAGAGCAGATGAGTGGATAAAGAAACTATGGTAAATCTACCCAATGGAATACTATGCAGCTGTTAGGATATTAAGTCAAGAAATAAACTAATACTAGAAGAGACATGGAGAATATCATGCTCAGTGACTGAATCAGAGGGAGAGGAGCAGACATTAAATGATTACACTTATCTGTGGGATATAAAAGAAATCAGAGAGAAAGAGATAAGAGTGAAGAAGTGTCTGCCATAAAGGCAGATATGGGAGGTGGGGCAGGATCACTGGTGGTTAGAAATGTACACTGGTGAATGAATGCATGTTGGAACACTGTATGACTGAAATCCAATCATGAGCCACTTTGTAACTGTGTACCTCACCCAATTCATTATTTTTATCCTAAATTGGTGACTTTATGCTTAATATTCACATCACAAAATATTAATACAGAAACAATAACTGGGCAAAAAGGAAACATGAAACGGTGAGTATGTTTATGCCACATTGTTCTCACCATAGTATACATCTCTGAATTCATTACGTTGTCAGCCATAAATATGTACAAATTTTCTTGGGGGAAAGGGTGCCATAGTGATGGTTCATCATGAGCCACTCACTTCCAAGGAACCACTTACAAGAGGTTCCTTGTAAGTGTTGAGGAATTGAAAGCAGGGCACCACATGCAAAATAAGAAATCCTTGCCTTTGAGTGATCTCCTAACCAATATCACTATATCACTGTCATCCCGTTGCTCATCAATTTGCTCGAGCAGGCACTAGTAACGTCTCCATTCTGAGACTTGTTACTGTTTTTGGCATATCAAATACACCACGGTAGCTTGCCAGGCTCTGCCGTGAGGGTGAGATACTCTCAGTAGCTTGCTGGGCTCTCCGAGAGGGGAAAAGGAATCGAACCCAGGTTGGTCGCATGCAAGGCAAACACTCTACCCACTGTGCTATTGCTCCAGACCCTTTAAATACATTTTACACCTCAATAAAATGGCATCAAAACATAAAAAAATCAATCAAGATATGCAAATAATTTGGTTCATATTGTAAAATGTTACATTTTATTATTATATTTTCCACTAATGCATCTCCAGTTTCTACCAGCTATATATTGTACAAAGGTACACATTACAAAACACACATTTTTTTTGTTGTTGTTTGTTTGTTTGTTGTTTTTCTTTTATGGGTCATACCTGGTGATGCACAGGGGTTATTCCTGGCTTTGCACTCAGTAATCACTCCTGGCGGTGCTCAGGGGACCATATGGGATGCTGGGAATCGAACCCGGGTCGGCCATATGCAAGGCAAACGCCCTACCCACTGGGCTATCACTCCAGCCCCCAAAAGACACATTTTTAAATTCTTTTTTTTTCTCTGTTTTGTAGGGTAGTTGAGATATTTTCTTGGCTCGCATTGAAAGATGGAATCTTACTTCCTTTTGCCTTCAATCTTGTTGGCTTTAGTGTTTTGCTTCGCAAGTAAAATGTTACAAAAACAATTTTCATGGATTTCTGATGCGAGGTCTTCTTGACACTGAAAACATTTGGGCTTTTTTGATTGTTTTTATTTTTTGGCTTTTTGGGTCACACCCAGCGATTCTCAGGGCTGACTCCTGGCTCTGCACTCAGGAATCACTCCTGGCGGTGCTTGGGGGATCATATGGGATGCTGGGAATCGAACCTGGGTTGGCTGTCTGCAAGGCAAATATCCTATCTGCCGTACTATTACTCCAACCCCAACACTAAAAATATTTGGAACGGGAGCCCAGGGTTATCATGGGAGGAGACTGATCTCTGACAATTGTAAGGGCTTCGTTTCTATCTAATAGAAAAATGGATGAAAAATACAGGAAAAAAATATGATTGGGGCAAGAAGATCTGAAAGAACATACAAAATAATAAATAAGTCTAAGTAAGATGGTAAACAAAGAAGAATGTGGAATTTAAGAGGATGCATTAGTGGAATCAGTGAAAGGAAGGAATTTTCAGAGCTATGGTTTAAAAGTTATATAATGTTATATAATGGGATGTGCTACATCAGCTTTCTTTGGTGTTTTTTCACCTGTAGCAATAGCACAGTGGGTAGGGCATTTGCCTTGCATGTGGCCCACCAAGGTTTGATTCCTCTGTACCTCTTGGAGAGCCCAGCCAGCTACTGAGAGTATCTGCCTGCAGCGCAGAGCCTGGCAAGCTCCCCGTGGCGTATTTGATATGCCAGAAACAGTAACAAGTCTCACAATGGAGATGTTACTGGTGCCCACTCAAGCAAATTGATCAACAATGGGATGACAGTGATACAGAGCTACAGTGCCACTGAAGAGATAATGTTTTTTTGTATAGATATGTTTATTATGACTTAATATAATGGCAAGAGCAACTTTATTGAAGCATATTGTTTTTTGGGTCACACCCAATGATGCTCAGGGCTGACTCCTGGCTTTGCACTCAGGAATTACTCCAGGCGGTGCTCAGGGGACCATATAGAATGCTGGGAATCAAACCCGGGCCGGCCGCGTGCAAGGCAAATGCCCTACACGCTGTGCTATCGCTCCAGCCCCTATTGAAGCATATTGCATATTATGATGAGGATGATAGATAATCAGACTTCACAGTCAAGTATAAAATTATACAATGATGATAGAACTTATAGGCAGGTTCCCGACGTTACAATAATTGTTACAATTAATAAGTCACTAATTGTTCTTTGTTTACTGACTTATATGTTCTGGCACCTTATGTATCATTAATATAAACAAATATATCTAGTATGCATATATTTGTATAAATCTAATTATTTTGGTACTGTATGTATACAATTTTAGTTATATTTTGCTTTTTACTGGTCAAAACTTATTTTCTGTACATACCTTTCTATTGATTTTTGACATTCCAAAGTATTATATGAAAAAGTCTCTAAGGTTTCAGTTTGATCATTTATCTGTCTTTTAAATTTTTTTAATCCTTCTTTTCCATTATTTTGCCTTATTTTATCTTTAACCTATATTTTTTCAGATCATGAACAAATAATGACAATATAGCCTTTGAGCAAAGGAAATCGATTGCTTCCAGTTTTTGATTTCTTAAAACCAGGTTTTCCTGATTCATCTAGACTATTCAGATCTGAAAATTCATTTCTCCGTAACACACATGTTCACTTGAGGCAAGCTAATCTCCCACAGCACCTTACCCCTCCTTGTATCAACAAAAAACCTGTCTTGGTTCCATTTTCTCTCCTTTCCAGATTTAGCTACATGTCTAATCATCATAAGGGGTATCGTTCTAAACTACTTTTTTAAAGTATTAATATATAATATACACATGAAAACTGTCAACAACAGAAATACCAATAAGAATCATGAAGAGCATGTTCATATATCATTACTGCATATTGTTCCTTTTATGTAATAGCTGTTATTTGATAGATTTAATTTCTTCCAAACTTAAAACACAACAAGGCTATTTATCGCTAAAGATGACCTTTTTCATTCATTAAGAAATTTTTTTTCAACATAATAGCTCTTTATTAACATGCTTGGTAATAGATTATTATGTTTTGAGGAAAGGAGTCTAATGAGAATTTTTCAAAAGAAAAGAAGACTGAGCAAAAATATGTGTGAGACTTACATTAGAAAAATCATGATTTTTGGAAGACAAAATAATGCCTCAAGGTCATGTTTCACAAACCTCCTAGCAAAGAGTTTATCCATGTATATCTCAACTATATGTGAAATCCTACATGGAAAAACTATCTGGGAAGAAATTTTCTTGTGGTTATCAACACTGTTTGAACCAAGGTGTCTAGACAGTATTAAAGTGAGAAGAGACTGACAGAAATGTAGGCAGGATTAGTCAGAACAAAACATGTGTCAGAGTGAAGGAGCAAGTAAAGAACATTTTCCAATAAAGAACACTGAGCTGAAGCCAAATAAAAAGTTGTAGTTCTTGGGGAATATTTCTGCTATTTTCCAGAAGAATCTGTAGCAGGTATGTTGTGATACTAGGATTTTTCTGCTTTTTGTTTTTGTTTCTTTGATGTTGAGTCATACCTGGCAGTGTGCTCACAGGTAACTCCTGGCAGAGTTTGAGAGATTATAGGGGTGGAGGGGTTAAAACTAGATTGACAACATGCAAGGGAGGCGTTGTTCCCCTGTACTATCTCTCTAGCCCAGATATTCTTTTCTTTTCACAACATATATTGAGTTACAAGTTTCAGATGTGCTTATGCTATAGTTGCTATTAAAATATTTCTCCTCCTCTCCTCTCCCCTCCCATCCTCTCCTCCCTTCCCCTTCCCTCCTCTCCTCTCCTCTCCTCTCCTCTCCTCTCCTCTCCTCTCCTCTCCTCTCCTCTCCTCTCCTCTCCTCTCCTCTCCTCTCCTCTCCTCTCCTCTCCTCTCCTCTCCTCTCCTCTCATCCTCTCCTCGCCTCTCTCTCCTCTCCTTTCCTCTCCTTTCTCTCTCCCTCTCTCTCTCCCTCTTCTTCTCCTTTCATTCCCTTCCTTTCCCCTCCCCTCTCTCCTGCCTTTACATTCTCCCTGTATCCCCATCCCACTACTGTAGCCCGGTAGTACATCGAGTTGTCGAGTTGCTCGAGTGGGCACCAGTAACCTCTTCATTGTGAGACTTGTTGTTACTGCTTTTGGCATTTCAAATACACCACAGTGTGCTTGCCAGGCTTTGCCATGTGGGCGGGATACTCTCGGTAGCTGGCCCGGCTCTCTGATAGGGAATCAAACCCAGGTCAGTCATATGCAAGGCAAATGCCCTACCTGGTGTTCTCTCTCTCTCTCTCTCTCTCTCTCTCTCTCTCTCTCTCTCTCTCTCTCTCTCTCTCTCTCTCTCTCTCCTGTCAGGAATTCAAGGGCTGTGAGGTTCTGAGGAATAAACCCTGGCTGGCTATATGCAAGGCAAGCACCCAAACTGCTATACTATCACTCCAATCTATGTGAATAACATTTCCAAAGATAAATAAGAATTTTGTGCATAGTATTATATCCTAATCTTATCAAAAACGATGGCTGTATAATACTTCAGTAGTGCAGTAAGTAAAATATAATTTGCATGTTGCCCTTTCATTAATTTCATTAACTGGTAGGAAGGGATATAGCTACCCTCTCATCCCAAATACTCTGTTTAAGAAAAATTCCATTAGACCAGACACCTTTGAATGAAACTCAAAATAGTTGTTCCAATCTGTTTTGAGAAAAAAAAATAATTACGGGCCAGAGTGATAGAATAAGTGGGTAGTGTGTTTACCTTGCACTCCGCCAACCTGAATTAGATCTCCAGCACCACATGCGGGCTCCTGAGTGCACCAGGAGTGATCAATGAGCACAGAGTCAGAGTAGGCCTTGAGCACTGCTAAATGTTTTTCCAAAACAAACAAGCAAAAATAAAAATAATCAAAATTAAAATTTAGAGATTTCAGTGAATGCAAATTGTCTTTACTCTCTAAATCCAAATAATTCAGTACTTTTTCTCTTTCATAAATTTCTCTTTCAAAATTCAGTGATTTTTTTCTCTCATTACCTTCCTTCTCTCTTAAAGTATGGTTCTATAATTGTTTTTCATTAATAAAAAAAAACCAAAACTTCTTCAGTTGTAAGATAAATGCATAATATTATCTTGAAAAACTAATGCTTCCAATTTTTAAAGTTTAAGTTGATTTGGGGTTCATATAATTTAGTTTAACTCACTAATAGTTGGGAAGTAAAACCGCAGCCATTTAGAATGCAGAATTTTATCTAGTAATAAAAGTTAATTTCCTTTCTCATCCTTCCTTCAATTTTTATAGCATATGAACAGACACACATATTTCAATTCACAAATCTTATACAGTCTAATTCCTTAAAAATCTGCCTACTATTTTACATTTTCACATGGAAAAAAATATTATACTGCTCATAATAAACAAATATTTATTTGCTTTTGTTTTGTTTTGTTTTGTTTTGGAGTTATACCCAGCAGTGCCCAGATTTTACTCTTGGATCTGAAATCAGGAATCACTTCTTTGGGCTTGGAAGACCTTCTGGGGATGGCAAGGATGAAACGTAGATTGGTGCATTCTAGGCAAGTGCCGTATCTGCTATCTGTCCTATAGTTTCAGCCCCAAAATTAGCACCATAGCACTGTTGTGCTGTTGTTCATCGATTTGCTTGAGCAGGCACCAGTAACGTCTCCATTGTGAGACTTGTTACTGTTTGTAGCTTACCTAATACACCCAGGTAGTTTGTCAGGCTCTGCCCTGTGGGCGGGATACTCTCGGTAGCTTGCCGGGCTCTCTGAGAAGGGTGGAGGAATCGAACCTGGGGTTGGCCGCATGCAAGGCAAACGCCCTACCTACTGTGCTATTGCTCCAGCCCAGCCCCAAACAAGCATTTGTTATTTTTGTTTTCCCTTTTGGTGGGGGGGCATACTCAGCAGTGCTCAGGGCTTACTTCTGCATCCGTGCCCAGGAATCACTCCTGTTGACCTCTGGGAATCATAGATGGTGCCAGGGATCAAACCCGGGTCAGTCACATACAAGGCACGCACCCTACCTACTGTACTATTGTTCAAGTCCCTAATAAACAAGTATTATGAACAGTTTTCATATATCAAGCATTGAGCCAATCATGCAAGTGGTACATAAAATATGTGACTAGTATCTAATACAGCAAATAAAGTGATTGCCTTGTACAAAGTTAACGTGGGTTTGCTCCCAGGTACTCCGTGGGGTTCCCTGAGCACGCCAGGAGTATTATCTGAGTGCAGAACCAGGACTGAGCCCTGGAATACATCATATGTGGACCCAAGCCAAAATATTAGTAATAATAATCATTATCACTATTATCCTGTTGATCGTTGATTTGCTTGAGCAGGCCCTGTAATGTCACCATTTCCTAGCCCTGGGATTTTAGCAGCCTCTTTTTACTCTTCCTTCCCAACAGTACTTCATTAGAGACTCTTTCAGGGTCAGGAGAATGAGACCCATTGTTATTACTGTATTTGGCATGTGAATACCCACGGGGAGCTTGCCAGGCTCTCCCGTGTGGGCAGGAAGCTCTCAGAAGCTTGCCAGGTACGCCAAGAGGGAGCAAGGGAGAACTAGGCAATAAGATGTTGTGCAGGCACTTTGAGGTTGGGCGCTTTGCAGTCGGGCGTTTGCGGCCACACACTTTTGGGAGCTTGGTTTTATAGTCTCTGGATGTTGGCCGTTGATGGGATTACACAGCACGGGGACAGTTTGTGGGTATGACTGCCTAGCTACTGGAAAATGGGGGACCTGGGCAGAAGAGGCCCAGTCCCGATCGAGCAGGCTTGGAGATCATAGCCCCCAATTTTCAGTAGTAATAATAATAATTAATTAAATAAACAAGGGTAGAAGTTAGTATACTTACAAATATTTATGTTTTACTAAGCACCCATATATTAAATATTTCAGCATGATAATTTTCTTACAAGTGTAATTCTCCTGATTCTTTACCCTCATTTTCAGAAGTTCCTTTAACCATGAAGTTATTTTACTCCTATTCTAGGATACAATATTTTTGAGATTATAAAAGATACACCTGTCAAGACAGCTCTTTTTAGCATACTATTCTATGAAACTTTCTTTTCCTAGCATCTTAACAATCCTTAAAGTCATAGGAATAAAATCATGTTTGATGTCTCTCTCTCTCCTTTGACTTTGTCATCCAGTCCATCACTATCCGTCACTTTGCCCTTTGGGACATTGCTGAAACCAACTCATTATTCACACTGCCACAGTCTTTATCTCAATTCATTTACCTTGTGCCAACACTACTAAGACAGCCTTCAAGGTAGAAAACTGTCTTCAACCTTTCTCCTGTTCAATTTATTCAACCCTCAGCAACCAGAATTATTTCCCTCAAAGCAACATGACCTTCCTTCTCATTATTCTGAAGTAACTGCCAATTGTGTTTCTCCTGTTTCTCAACCAATCTAGTTTTCTCCACCCCTGGTGTTCAGAGTGCTTGATCCTTTAGTCCACTGTTGTCTTATCTATTAGACTTTTACGGACATGATCAGTTCTTCAGAACAGACCTTCTTACCAACCTTTAGGCGTCTCCTTTTTAAGTTACTTGGATATTCTTTCTTTGGAACTGCTTCTCAACTATTGCATTATACCTTCTAATTTGTCTTTCCAAATTCTCTCATAGATTCAGTTTCTTCATGTGGCTTTTTTCCCCAAAACTTGTGTATATTTTAATAACATTTTAAAGTTTTGATGTGTCTGAATAGAATTTATTACCAGAGCATGTGTAACAAAGAAATATGTTGATATATAAGAATGATACCAGCATTGAAAATCCGACCAGCTTTTCCAGGAGTCTAAAACAACTACTCAGATTACCCAACAAAGCCACTGTCTATAAACATAATCTTTCATGCTAGAACTTCAATCTTCATATATTGTCCTGCAAGTATAAATGCATTTGGATTAGGATATTACCTGTTGATTTCTTTAGTTTGGGTATTAAACACTATCTGTAAAATTTTTAATGCCTGTATATTCAACAGCTTTTTAAAAGAATATACATATATGTGTTTTTTAAAAAACAGAGTGTGTAAAACATTATGTCGTTTACCTGGCCTGGAGTTGACTTATTAATTCCATGTGTTGGGTTGAACTTTTGTTCTCTAAAACTTTGTGGTTCAGCTTCACAACTGAAACTCTCATGTAATTCTGAGGGTCTTTAAAAAACATCTCTCCATCAGCTCAGCCATGAATTTTAGGTTTCCACAACAGCCTAGGAATTAAATTTTTTTAAAAACCTTTCATTTTCTCTGTGGTATTAAGGTGATCATAAAGTCCAAGCAAAACTTGAAAAATATCCTTCTGGAAGAACTGTGTGTTTTTGTCTGGTTGTGAGTAGCTGCAAAGAGGGTTTTGAATAATAATTCTGCTGGTGGTAAAAACAATTACTATTTATCATGCACTTTCTGTACATGACTGACTTCCTTTGGAGTTTTACAATGAAAGTTTTGATACTGAACTATGTGTTTTGCACAGATTATAATATATAATACTTACAACATCTAATTTTTACACAACTTCTAATAAGAACATTCCTGGCTGTGAACCAGGAGTATCTCTTTGTATCCCTGGGTGTGACCCAAAAAGAAAAAAACAATCATGCATTGAAAGTAAAGTGGTTTACAGAATATATATTCTTTAACTGTTCTTATTAAGGGAATTAATTGATATTTTTTGTATATCAAGTGTTATTTCTGTTGTTATATTACTACCATATTAACAATCTTACGACTCATTTTCATTAGTTTCAAGTTCCTTAAAATTCAAATGATTCATCAGAATAATAAATACTGACAGTATTTTCTGATTTATTCTTCTAACTTTTAAGGCTGTGCATAACATTCAATAAGTTCACAGGTTAAAAAACATAAAAAGCTCAATGGAGATATTCTAACTCTTCTATTCTTTTAGTCTTTTTCTTAAGGGGGCGGCATACTCAGAATTCAGGGTTTACTCTTCACTCTGTGCCCAAGACATAATCCTGATGGGCCTCAGAGACCATATAGGATGCTGGGAATCAAATCCAGATCTGCTGCATGCAAGGCAAACACTCTACCCGCTGTGCTATTCCTCCTGTGTTGATCGAACCTGTGTTGACTGTTTACAAGTCAAACGCCTTACCTGCTGTACTATTTCTCTGTCCCATCTTTTTGTTTTAATTTGTGCTAGGGATGCACATATCTGTACTCAGGCCTTACTCCTGATTCTGTGCTCAGGGATCATTCCTGGTGGGGCTCAGAGTACCATGTAGGGTGCCATGGATTAGACTTGGTCTGGGCAGGTACAAGGCCCTACCTGCTCTACTATCTCTTCAACACCTCTTTTTTGTTTGTTTGTTTAGTTTTGTTTTGTGACCAAGTTCTCAGGGCTTGGTCCTATATGTGCTTCAAGGATAAATCCTGTCAATACTCAGATCAGATGAAGTGCAGGGATTTGATATCCGGTTGGCAGCATGCAATCCAACTTACTTAACCTCTATGGAATCACTTCATCATTTCAGCATCTGAACTCCTCTGAAAACTTCCTCTGAATACTGATATTTTTTGTGAAATAATATCCATCCTTTTAATGATGTTTCCAACTATCTCTGAGTTGTGACTGCTATAAAAAATACAGGAAGTTCTTTGTGATTTTTATGGGAAAAGTAAATTCATATTAACATTATGTATTACCATCGAGTTGTTCATATATATTTTTGGCCACTGGAATCTCAAGCATTATGATTTTGAAGGTGTAAATTATATACATATGGTGTATGATTCATGATGAAAGACTTTCATCTTAATGAGGCCTCTACTGTGAGATAAATTATAGAAACTAGTTGGAAAAAAACTTTAAGTGTCCATTTTTAAAAATTGTAACATAAAATTTGAAACTTTATTAGCCTCTGGATTTCACTCAGTAGCTTTGAATCACAAAATCAAACTCAGAATGAATTTATAGGAAGCTTTTGTTTGTAGGCATTTTAAGAATACACTGTTAATTATATACACAATATCATAAACAAAGGATGAGATGGATACACATGTGTGAGGTCCTCTGGCATTCCTTTATTCGGGATGTAAACCCTGTCTTGGTTTATGTTGCCAATATCACATCACTCTCACTGTCATCCCGTTGCTCATCGATTTGCTCAAGTGGGCACCAGTAACACCTCCATTGTGAAATTTGTTGTTACTGTTTTTGGCGTATCGAATAAGTCATGGGGAGCTTGCCAGACACTGCCGTGTGCAGGCGAGATACTCTCAGTAGCTTGCCAGGCTCTCTGAGAAGAGCAGAGGAATCAAACACAGGTTGGCCACATGCAAGGCAAACGCCCTACCCACTGTGCTATCCTTCCAGCCCATGTTGCTAATATATTTTAAACAACTGAGGGATTCTTCAAAATGGTGATGAAAAGTTTAATTGTTCAGTAAGTCATGGCTAATTATTCTCATCTTTTAATGCATCTGTAATATCTGTGCATTTAATTTTAAAGTTCTGTTTTCAAAGATAATAATGTACATAGAGAAAAGTACAACAATTTCAAATATAGAACCAGATGAATTTTCTCAACCTAAAAAATTTGCTATAACTCGAGTATACATTGAGATAAATATCATTATCTGTACCTGAAAAAGTCCTTTCCCTCCATTCCCTAGTTTGGGAGAAGCCACTATTCTAACATCTCTCCCATGTTTGTTTTCTAATGATTAAAAATATATGTATATATTATATTATTATAATTATATTATTATAATATATTATACATATCTTTTCCGTTAGATTATCGGAGTGAATTTTAATCATATTTTTGGCTAAAGAAAAAAATGTTAGTTATGATATAATACATTTAAAAATAAACCAGAACGTGTAAATCAATTCTACCCACAATAGAGCTTGAAATTCGGTTATTACGTACTGTAGTTAAGAAATTATTGCATGAAAATTTTCTCCTTTGTTTCACACATAGACTTTTTTTGACAGATCTAGGAATGGAAATGTTGGTTCCTAGACAATACAAAGATCTTGATTTAGTAGATACTGCCAAAATCTTTACCAAGACTGTACAAATTTAGTGTCCTACAAATAGTATTTGAAACAAAATTGTTTCACAGCCTCGCCAAACATAGTTGTGTATGTGTGTTGATTTTTGGAGTTGGACAAATATTTTGAATATCTTGTTCTGGTTTGGCTTTCTATTTTCTTTATAACTAAAAAGATTTGAAACAGTTTCACGCATTTATTGGACGATGGCTAGCTTCTTAAAATTCCGTTCCAGTATATTTTTGTTTTTGTTTTTAGTTTCATAGTTTCCTGACTTTTTAAAATTAACACAGTGCAGTTACATATTTTGATATTTTCCCCTTGGTATATGTAGATACAGCAAATACCCGTTACTCACTATTTTCTGTAGTCCTGGAAGGCGGAAGTTAGATTTCCAAGAGTGTTGGATTCACATGCTTGACTATACTGCTGAGGAAGGAACAATTTAAGGGGACCAACAGCAACCTCGGTGCACTGCACTTGATGTAAAGCCTAGGAAGGAAGGCAGCTGACTGATCTCTTTAATTTGGGGATTTGAAATATATTTATTAACCAGGGAGAACCTTTGCAGCATTTGCAGAGGCTATGTTGCAGATACTGCAGAAAGTGTGTGTGTGTGGGGGGGGAAGGGCACAGGCCATGTTTCCTTTGTCCAGTCCTTGCACCGGCTTCCTTTCTGCGCCTGCACGGGAGCCAAAACCTTGCCTCCTCCAAGGAACGCAACCAAACCTTTGCAACCTTTAAGGTCCCTAAGCCTGCAGAGTTAAACGCGGTACGCCTAAATT
The DNA here is from genome assembly GCF_027595985.1 of Sorex araneus. Lineage (NCBI taxonomy): Eukaryota > Metazoa > Chordata > Mammalia > Eulipotyphla > Soricidae > Sorex > Sorex araneus. Next base: position 214,722,186 of record NC_073303.1, read on the forward strand.
CCCTACTTTCTAAGGTTCTATTCTTTAAGACTAACTCACTGGCCACTGGACACGTCCTCCTCTGTTCTCAATCCCAGTTGTCATCTGCCAATTTATTCGCTGCAATTCTTTTTGTGCGTCGTTTTATATGTTTGTCTGTTTGTTGTTGATATTCCTGGGAGGTTGAGGGGTGGAGCTTGGGTCTGAGCTTAGGGTCTCAGCACCCGGGTGTTGTAAAGAAGCCTCTGCACCCCCTACCACCCGGTAACTGACCCTGTGCAGAGCTTCTCAGACTCGGGGGTCTGCAGACCTGGGTCACCATGTCCTCCAGGACCCTGGTGTCTGTACTGCCAGGGAGGGGCACAGTTGGCCCTGCTCCGTCCAACCTTGGGAGAACCAGGTTCCACCAGCTCCTGGCTGCCATTTTATAACTTATTATTATTATTATTATTATTATTATTGTTATCTTATTATTATCTGTTTTTAATTTGTGTTTTGTTTTTGTTTGGGGGCCACAGCCGTCAGTGCTCAGTGCTTAATCCTTGCTCTTGAATCACCTCTCATTCCTGGCTGGACTCGGGGACTATGTGCCCTTTCAAGGATGGAGCCGGGTAGGTCTGTACAGGGCGAGTGTCCTTGAGTAGCTCTCTGGCCCTATTTGCTTGAATCTGTTTTAGTAACGTTGCTGTGGGGTTTGCTATCAAAAAAACGCACTCTCCATCCGAAATAATGGAAACTATAGTATATCGAGGATCATTTGCAAGGGTCTCAAGAAACAAATTGCCCAATCTTTATTCAGAACAAAAATGCAACCAAAAAACAAAAGAGCCACACAGACTCACTAAAGATGTTGCAAATATGATTATATAATTCAAGAATAAATTTAAGAAAATCCCAGGTAGATACCTGGAATTGGGGTTGAGAGACAAAGAGAGAGAAGGAGCAAGACAATGATAAATGAGTTCATTTCATTAAACTTAATTCGTTTGGCTAAATAAAAAAGCAACAATAAATCTAATAAGCGGATCTTTGTCCCCCTCAATTCAAATTGATATGTTGATCCAATCCCTGCTAACTTCAGAATGTGACTTGTTAGTGCTCATGGGTTTAGGCAACTATTGATAACTTTTTGAGGAGTGAGAAAGATCTAGAATATAGCTCAGTGGCTTTGAAACAGCTCAAGTTGAATATGAAGTCCTGTACTTAATCCTCAGGACTTCATATACACTAAACGATCCTGACCACCTCATTGTATAATCCATTGATAGAGAGAAAAAAAACACATAGGACCAAAATGAGTAGTGTGGTGGAAAATAATCCAGCAATCTAAGAGAAACTTCTAAGTTTAGGAAACTAGAAAATTTAACTAAAGATATAGATTATATTGTTCACTGAGCAAGTGGGTAAAATTAGTAGTAATAAAAAATATATGAACCATATAATTAACATTATTTGACCAAGCTTATAAAATACGGCAGAAATAATGTGTATTTCAGGCACATATAGAACATTTTCAGTATTATACCAGATAATGAGTCATTTAAAAAATATCTCTAATAATTTCAAGCATTTGTAAAATGCAGAGTACATACTGTGGTCAAAATGTAATTAATATATTAATGATGTAATCTCATCAACGGCCAAGATCCAGAGACTATTAAAAAAAGCTCCTGGAAGAGAGCAACGCAATATTTTCTGGAGCGTGCAGCTGCATTTGCGGCTAAGCAACCTCTTTATTTTTATTTTTTATTTTTTATTTACTGAATTTTTCCCGCACAGCAGAGCCTGGCAAGCTCCCCGTGACGTATTTGATATGCCAAAAACAGTAACAGCAATGTGCTCTTTGTGTTCTTGGAGTGAGCAGATGCCATTGGGCTACACTAGCACATGACAGGGACAAATGAAGATGTTGCTGGTGCCTGCTTGAGCAAATTGTTGAACAACAGGATGACAGAGACAGTGATACAATGATACATTTTAGAAAAGCTATGAGTAAATTATTTTTAAAATATTCTTTAAAATGAGAAATAAATTACAGTAATATAATTTATTTAAATATTTATAAATTCAGTAATAATGAGGTAGATTGAAAGAAACTATTGCACTGCAGGAAATAAAAAAACAGGAAAATCTAAAAAGGTTTTACTTAGATTTTGATTTGATTTGATTTGATTTTGGGGGCCACACTGGCTGTGCTCAAGGCTTACCTATACTCAGGGATCACTCTGGCAGCGCCCTGGGTACTATAAGGTTTGCTGGGGATTGTACCCTTGTAAGATGCATGCAAGACAAATGCCTTATCCACTGTAATATCTTTTTTTTTTTTTTTTTGCTTTTTTTTTGGGTCACACCTGGCGATGCACAGGGGTTACTCCTGGCTCTGCACTCAGGAATCACTCCTGGCGGTGCTCAGGGGACCATATGGGATGCTGGGAATCGAACCCGGGTCGGCTGCGTGCAAGGCAAACGCCCTACCCGCTGTGCTATTGCTCCAGCCCCACCACTGTAATATCTTGGCAGCTCCATGAATTAGATTTTTAAAGACATTATGTTATTGAAAACATAATGATTACTAAATGGTATAAAGCTCACAAAAACTGGTAAAATTTTTAGAGATATGATGAAATTCTGCAGCTAACATTGGTAGCATTTTATCTCTTCTGGTTGCCTATTGTAGACGTTGGCAAAAAGCTCTGCATCTATAGCTTAATCTAGAAACAGGCAACTGAGAGGATCAAAGAAACTTACCTGTGGTTTTGATATCCTACTATTTTTTTATTTACTTAGTGTTGGAAATTTAATCTTAAAATATTTCCAGGATCCTCAAGAACTTGGGAGATAGAAACAAATAGAGAAAAGAAATATACACTTGTGTAATTATTTGTGCTCTTTTATGATATATAAAAATTTAAAATTGAGGGTCGGACCAATAAGACAGTGGGTAGGGTGTTTGCCTTGCACGTGGCCGACCCAGGTTCAAGCCCTGGCATTCCATATGATCTCCCAAGCATTGCCAGGAGTAATTCCTGAGTGCAAAGTCAGGAATAACCCCTTAGCATCACTGGGTGTGACCCAAAAAGAAAAAAAAATCCCCACAAAATTTAAAATTGACTAAAAGAAATTCTAGAAATAATTAAGGAATGATTTTTAAAATGTTATTTACACAAAATTAATTCATCTAATTGTTATTGAATTAATAATGGTCTGTAATGCTTTAAGGGTGCAGTTTCACTTTTTGTGTATCCATCTACTAGAAGGAGTCAAATAAACCCACTCCTTTCTTTGGTACACCACCCACTTTCTCCAGTAATCTGTTCTTCATGAGTAATCTCATTTCATTTTTGTTACTCCTTTCTTCATTCAAAGCCCCATTTCTGTCACATGGAGCATGTGAAAATTAACATATAAATTTTGGAGGATAAATGAAAAACATTTCCGTCAAAATAGACTATATTGTGAGCACCTGCAAACATGTATTTTTATATGAGGAACAATGGTAAGAACATATTTAAATGGATAGTGACTGTATTTTTTTTTCTAAAATGGATTTGGACCTGTGGCCAACCAATAATACACTAGGTAACCTGGTTGCAATAGTTTTGACATTAATGGTATTAAGGTATACAGTTAACTACACTCAACCACCACCAGAATGTCTCAGATCATCTACCCCTATGTCACCTCTAGCCAACCTTTTAATCCCTCATTCTTTCCTTTAATGTTTAGTGATCTGAGTTTGTAATTCAAAGCCAATGATTTGTGTTGAGCAATGAAAAAATCTTGTCCTTGAAGAAAAAATTTTAATAAGCTCAAGCCAAACATTTATGTCGTACATCCATCTTAAGAAATACAACCAGGTGCTGCAATGAACATACGAGTGCAGATGTCATTTTGGCTATACCTTTAAGGAGGACCTGCTGGGATGGGAGATGCGCTGAGAGTAGACTATAGATCGAACATGATGGCCACTCATAACCTCTCTTGCAAACCACAACACACAAAAGGAGAGAGAGAACAAAAGGGAATGAATGCCCTGTCACAGAGGCGGAATAGGGTGGGGGAGTGGGAGGGATACTGGGATCATTGGTGGTCGAGAATGGGCACTGGTGGAGGAATGGGTAGTCAAGCATTGTATGACTGAAACACAAGCACAAAAACTTGTAAGTCTGTAAATGTACCTCATGGTGATTCACTAATAAAAACATAATAAAAAAATACAACCAGGTGATGTTGAATTAAGCACAACATAGAGAAAGAAGGGTAAATTACCCTTAATGAAAAGAAAGCTGTTATTCTACTAATGATAAGCATGTTTACTAAAACAAATGCTCTAAAGCTTCATTCATGTTTTTGTAATATATTGCTTAAACTGGGAATAGAATGATGACTGATCTTATATTTATTTAACACTGATTATATAATTATCATTATATTTGAAATAAAAATATTTTTATTAAAATATACTTAGCATCGAAAACAGCTTAAGGCCATCAAAATTTTAATATCAGAATATCAGAAATGTCTAATTTGTCAGGTAAAATTAATTTAGAAAATTGATGCATCCCATCTTTTTCCCAAGTACTTCTTTAGCTATTATGAGGGTTTTGGTTATAGTTCCATATGAATTTGATGAGTGTCTAATCTATTTCTTTAAAAAAAAATGATATTGGTATTCTTAAAGGGACTGCATTGAATCTGTAAAATTCTTTGGGGAGTGTTTCCATTTTAATATTAATCCTTCCAATCTATTAGATGGGGATGTGTTTCCATTTCCTCCTATCCTCTTTTGTTTCTTGAAGTAGTGTTTGAGGTTTTTTGTTTTGTTTTGTTTTTTGTTTTTGTATGTCTTTCACCTCCTTAATTAAGCTGATTCTGAGCTTTTTGATTTTTTGAGACACAATTATGAATAGGATTGTCTTTTTAAATATCTCTTCCTTCTATTTTATCATCTGAATATAGAAAAACCATAGTCTTTTGTGCATTAGTTTTGCAGCTTATCACTTTACTATACAAATGTATTGTTTCTAGGACCTTTTTTGTATAGGTATTTTCCTCAATACAGTATCATGTCAGAATCTCCTGCCCCAGCGCCAGGCTATCTTCACTGGGGCCTCCTTGGAGGGGTGGGTTCAATTTCACTCCCCGCCCTAAGCAGAGTCTTGGCAGCCGAAAACCTCTAGAACCCAGTCACAGCCATGCTCAAGGCCACTCTCACACATTCGGATTAGCCTCACCAATGAAGGAACCAGCAGAGGAACCCAGGTATGCCGGACCTGTGGCTGAGATCTCCAAGCCTGCTCAGATCAAGACTGGGCCTCCTCCACCCAGATCCCCAGTTTTCCAGTGGCTTCGCAGTTACACCCACAAACTGCCCCCAGAGCCATGTAATCTCATCAACAGCCAAGATCCAGAGACCACACGATCTCTTTATTTTTATTTTTTTTTAATTTTAATTTTTTTTCTCACACAGCAGAGTCTGGCAAGCTACCTGTCACATATCTAATATGCCGAAAACAGTAACAACAAGTGCTCTTTGTATTCCCAGAGTGAGCAAACACTACTGGGCTACACTAGCACACTACAGGGACAAATGAAGACATTACTAGCACCCACTTGAGCAAACTGATGAACAACGGGATGGCAGTGACAGTGATACAGTATCAAGTCATCTGCAAATAGTGAGAGCTTGTCATCTTCATTTTCTCTTTGAATACCCTTGATATAGTTTTCATGCCATTTGCTATGGGAAGTATTTTTAGTACTACATTGAATAGAAATTATGAGAATGGTCAACTGTGTGTCTCATCTTAGAGGGAAGGCTTTTAGTTTTTCCTAATTGAGAATAATGCTTTCTGTGGACTTGTGGTGGATGACTTTGAGGGAAGTTCCTTCAATTTCCCTTTTTTTGGAGGTCAGTTTTCTCATGAATCAGTACTGTATCTTGTCGACTGCATTTTCTGCATCTTTGATATGAACACATGGTTTTTATTTTTTATTGCATTGATATGGTGCATTACTTTGATTGAATGTGTATGTTAGTTAAATCATCCTTTCTTCCCAAGATGAATTCTACTTAGCAATGTTGTACCATGATCCATTGTGTAACATCAATTGCTGGATTCTATTTGCTAGTATTTTGTTAAGGATCTATGTCTCTGTTTTATCAAGGATATTGACCTGTAATTCTCTCTCTCTCTCTCCCTCTCTCTCTCTATCATCTATCTATCTATCTATCTATCTATCTATCTATCTATCTATCTATCTATCTATCTATCTATCCATCTCTTTCCCCTCCCCCGCTCTTCTTGACTCTTTTTTTAGTGTCAGGGTGATGCTTGACTCACATAAACTCTCTGGGTCTGTTTTTGTTTCTTCAATTGCCTAGAAGAGCCTGAAAAGGAATGACAGTAGGTCCTCTTTAAAGGTTGGAAAGAATTTACTACTATATACATCTGGGCCTGGACTTTTGTTTTGCGGAAGGCTTTTCATTACCATTTCAATTTCCTCAGTAGTGATAGGTCTATTCACATAGTCCAAATCATCTTTGTTCAGTCTTGGGAGGTCATAGGATTCCAAGAATTTATCCATTTCTTCTAGGTTCTCTCATTGTGTAGCATAAACTTTCTCAAAGTAATTTCTGATGATCCTTTGATTTTTGTGATTTCTGTTGTGATGTCCCCTCTTTCTGATTCAGTTTATTAAGGTTGTCTTTCTCTCTTTCTTTGTGAGTGTAGATAGTGGTTTATCAATCTTGTTTATTTTGTCAATGATTCAACTCTTGGTTTTATTGATCTTTCGGATTTTTTTTGGATCAAAATATTTGATTTTTCTCATTCTCTAAACATATTAAAAGTAGAAGTCCTTTTTTTGTCTCTTTGAATAGAAGCAAACATAGCATATACAGATTCCTATAGTAATTTTTCTATCTTATATGCCTACTTACTGTATGCCTATAGATACATGCATATTATAGCAAAAAATTTTAATGCACAAAAATTGCCCAATAGCAATGAAAAAAATCCAAAGAACTATAATTTACTCTTTAACAGTATATGTAATCACAGATTTACACTCAAGACCACAAAATTTCCAATGACAATCTTAGAAAAGAACTAAAACTTTCTCAAAAATGTTGATATTTTAGACTTCTTGACTTTTTTTATGAGTCTCCTTTGTACTAATTGTATTTTCAAGAACCCTTTTATAATATTTGTCAGTAGACTTTGATGAGTATGATCCAAACACTAGGATTAAGAAAAAAAAGTGAATTGATTGGAAAAGTTGTGGATAACCAAAAAGCAAGAGCTAAAATGACCAAATTATTTAAAAGTTACTCTTGACCATAGTGTGACTAAGGGGCTGTATTTTTAGTATATAGAATGCATATCCAAAATTATTGTACCCAATTGTACCTGATTTATGCAACCCAAATAAATGTACCTTTAATACTCTTTAAGTCTACCATATGTGAACAAAATTAAACAAAACCTTTTTATAATATATGCATATTAAGTATATCCATGGAAAATGCTTCTAGTGAGCTATCAGCACTTCTTCATCTTTGATTTTTACTTTAGCTTGATATATATATAAATTTTCAAAATCTACTAGCAATCATGGAGTACCAAGATAATCAGCAATATTTAGAAACAAAAGCAGATCAGGCAAAAATGTAAAATAAAAAACCGCAAAACTTGGACTTAAAAATAAATACTTTTTTTGTTTGTTTTAAAAGTGAACTTTACCTTTGAAGAGGTAGAATTTTTATTTAAGATGATAGAATCACAGAAAAATAAAAAAAAAGAAAAAAAATATTTGCAAATCAACTGATTTACTTTCCAAATGGAAACTAATTCATTTTATTTAAAGTTCTCAGGCACCTTTCTTCTACTGGTATTTGTTTTTCCAGCTCATTAAGTTTCTGAATGATTAATCTTTGCTCTCTAAGGAAAGAGAATGAGATTATTTGGTGAAGTGTGGGAGAGCTGAAGCCCTCAGGACATAACTTAATCTTACAAAAGGGAAATAAGAGCTAAGGTTGTCATGACATTCTGAATAACAAAACAATGATAATATTTTTCACTTATTTTTAGTACATTATAAACTGAATGAGACATGCCATTTATCTGGTCATCTAGAATATTTATATTTGTATATACACATATATACATATATATTTAGTATTACATGTTCTATTAGTTTAGTTGAATTGAAAAACCACTGAAAAGTTCTCTAACAAAAGTTCTTTATGACAAGTATTATGATAATTTATTTTAGTTATACGATATATGTATGGAAAAAATCAGGAAGTAGAGATGTTCCATATGGGATATGTTCAGATAATTAGGGCTATATCTGCAAGTGCTACATAAAAACAGAATTCTATGGTAAATAATAACGAATAAATTATAATAGCGTGCTTATTTTGATAATTTTAGAAGAAAAAGTACAGTGTTTGAGTTGTCAGAAGATCTATATACATAAAAAATTCATGTTCACCTAAATTTTTCTTAGCCCCTAAGGTTATGGCACTTGTGATAATGAAGAATCCTTCAGCTAAAGAGCTATTTAATTGCCATATTCAAGGTGTTTAAATTGAGCATCTTGCTGCAGTAATTACACACAGGCAACAAAATTCTTTAAGATCTCTCTGTCCTTCTCTCTCACTCTCTTTCTTTCCTCCTATCCCTCTGTACCACACAGAGACTAAAATAACTGTACATGTAGAGGAGCTCTTAGTACCTTTTCGTAATTCTTTTCGTTAAGACTCCAGAGTGACTGATATTAACAGTTATTTTAGACAAAGGTATGTTAATTTATTTATATTCATTTTATTGAATCACTGTGAGATAGATCATCACAAAGCTATTCATAATTGGGTTTAAGTTAGCCAATATTATAACACCCAACTCTCTACCAGTGTACATTTCCCACCACCAATGTCTCTAGTTTTCCTCCCTGCCCCTTACCCCTCCTATCTGTCCTTATGCAGGCACCTTTCTTCCTTCTCTCTCCTTTTCTCGTTCTCTCTCTCTCTCTCTCCCTCTCTCTCTCTCTCTTTCTCTCTCATTTAGTGAATTATAGTTTGCAATACAGGTACTAAGTTGCCATTGTGTTTGTTCTGGGCATTCAGTATTTTGTTAGAAGGTATAGCTGGAGTAGTTTTTCTTGTTTAACTGGGTGCTGTCTTTGGGGTGTGGATGTGACTGCTGGGCTTCCGGTAGTACAGGGAGGTGGCAGGAGGTAGCCCATCCCATGCCCGAGTAAGCCAAGAGATTTGTTCACAAAACCTCCATACTTGAATTTTTAGAAGATTAATACCGGTGAGGTTCGCCCCCGGCGGTGGAGTCTGGCCTGGGGCCTGATGTCAATTTCAGGCCCAAATGGCTGCCAGGAGCTCTGTTTGGACTGGCACCAGGCTAACCCACCTGCATTTGATCTACCCACATCGTTCAGCACTGTGTGGGTCCAATATTAACTGCTTTTGATCTTTTTTGAGATTTTTTTTTTAATGGGTCTCTGAAGCAAGATTGGTGGAATTACATAGAGGCACTGGAGATGGTTCGTGGAAGAGGCTGCTGGTCCTTTCAGGAGTGTAGGGAAGTGGGGGAGGTAAACCCTCCCAACGCCGAGAAAGTCTGGAGGTTTCAGTCACAGGGATCCCTTTTACCAGAGTTTTCAGTGGGTTCACTTTTTTGTGAGGTTTGCTCCCCAAATGAAGGAGTCTCTAGGAGACATGGTGGTGACTTTGGAGTGAGGGACCAAGCAGCTGCTGGGCCCTTTGTTGGGGTGGGCATTGGACAACCCAACTCTGGAGCGTCAGGGAAAACATCTCTTTTTTTGAGTCATGTGTTCTTGAATGTATTTCTTTTATATGTCTATTATGGTTGACTTTTGAAAGTCAGCAAGTGGCTGCCAGTGGCTGTGTTTTGGCGGGCACCAGGCGGAACTAGACATATTTAGAGTTGGGGGTACACTTAAACCAAAAGTTTACCTAATGTTTTGGTTCAGAAAAATTTGGGTCAAATGCCATAGAAGCTAAACATTTTCCTTTTCAGTAATATTTAATACTCCTAAGTACCTTGAGATTTAAAATAAAGCTATAGATATAAAAATATATGAGACACTGATTCAATTTATTTAGTCAACTTATTTACTACTGATAAAAATCCTATAATATAGGTTTACTCAAATTATTTACAATCAATATGCCATTAGATTGTTATAGCTCAATGAGATATAAACTGAAAGTGACTGCAAATAACTGTTGAGAACACATTGGATTATTGCCCGAATATCAACCTCAAGATAGTTATTACTGTCCATTTTTGAGATGAAAGATTGATAACTATTTCTATTTTTCCTCAAATCAGAAATCTGGCAAGTAATGGAACAAAAATACAAATGAGAAAGTTTGATACTAGAATCTATATCTGAAACTCTCACATTTGTCCTTTAGTTACTTTTCAAACCTAGCAGTAAAAAGGATGTTTAAGTTGTGTTGTCTAATATTCCAGTTTATACTTTCTTGTCTGGATTGCTTTTCTGGTTTATGCCTATTACTTTATTGATGAAACTGACTAAAGGAAGAGAAGGAAGGGCATTTATAAAAATTATTTCTTTTTTATTTTGTTTCTTTTGGGGTCACACCTGGTGATGTACAGGGGTTATTCCTGGTTCTGCACTAAGGAATTATTCCTGGTGGTGCTCAGTGGACCATATGGGATGCTGGGAATCAAACCTGGGTTGGCCATGTGCAAGGCAAATGCCCTACTGGCTGTGCTATCGCTCCAAATGCATAAAAAATATTTGTTATACAGTACATTTGTTTTAAATTTCTTTGGTTTGGGGGCCACAGCTGGTGGTATTCAAGGCTTATATCTGACTCTGTTCTCAGGGATAACTCATAGAAGTTGGAGGGAACTATAAGGTATACCTGGGATAGAACCCAGGTCAGCCACCTGCAAGGAAATCACCCTACCTGCTGTACTATCTCTCTGCGCCCCCATAATTTGATATTTTAATTGAATGATATAATGCATGTTATGCTAGAAATATCTAAATCATTTATATTTTACTTTATGTTTTTTAGTGTTTTGGTTTATATTTTGGTCCACACCTGGTTGTGCTCAGGGCTTACTCCTGGCTCTGCATTCAAGAAAGCACGGTCTTGGAAATACTTGCTGATGAATTCCACTAAACCTTTATGGAAAACACAATACCAGTTTATGGGGTGCCAGAAATCTAACCTGGGTTAGCTGCATGCAAGGCAAGTGCACTACCTGCTGTACTATCCTCCCAGATCCTCTAAATGATTTTTAAAATACTTGTACACTATAAGTCAGACTGCTCCTGCTCTATAAAGTTTTGTGGGTTTTGCCTGTTTAGTTTTGGGTGTGAGGTTGGGTGTCCATTATTAGTGACAGGGGGAAGTTTCACAAGTATGAAAGAGTCTCTATCTAATCCGTTCAATAATATACTACGCTGGGTAGAATCTATTCTTGCCTGATATAATTAAGAAGTTTCATTGCCTCAAATATTTTTTGAATAAAATAACAATGAACTGGTATTATATTTTCCATAAATGTTTGGGGGAATTCTTCAGCAAGTATTTCCAAGGCTGTGCTTTATTAGGTTATTTGGTATTAGTTCTACTTATTCAATAAACATAATCTTAAAAATATTGTTCATTTAATTAAAATTTTCAAACTTGTGAGCACAATTATTCATAATTTTTATGACTATTTAATGTTGTAAGATTGATAGTGTCACTCATTTCTATTTTGATAATATGTGATAATTTTATTTTTGGTCTGACTGTAAAAATATTTAGTATGGCCCCACCTCCCCACAAAAAATGTTGCTTTACTTTTGTTGATTTTATCTTTGGTAATCTAATTTTGATTGTTCCCTGCTCTGATTGCATCCTGTTTTCTTCTTATTACTTTTTTATTAAATTACTTTTCTTTCTTTACTTTTCCAATGTGGGAATTTAATTTATTAATATTAGAATTTTGTTATCTTCTACTGTACTCCTCATAAATTTTCTTCTCAATGATATTGTTTTACTTTACAAGTATTGGTATATTTGGACATGAAAACTGTTAGGGCATGGATCGAGATCTCCCTATAATGACAAAGAGACTCCAGAGACTGCAAACAGCAAGCAGGGTTTATTGCAAGACTGGCTAGCCAGGGTCCAGCCGCCTACATGGACACGCAGGTCCAGCAGGTTGGGCAAAAAACCCTGAGCTTCCCCAAAGGAGATCTTATATAGGCCTTCCCCGGCCATTACAGCAGAGCCCGTGCATTTCATAGCCAATAGATTTGTAATATTACAAACTTTCTTAACCAATCCATTTAAAAGGACATCACTCCTTAGCCTATGGCTTTAGAGATCAGTATTCACGTCAATATTCAGGAATGTCCCAGTTCTGGGGTCAGTCCTGGGTCTTGTGATATGGGTTGTGTGATATGGGTCTGGTAATCTGGTCTGACCACCACCCTTCTTGCGACCCAGGGTGTCTGTATCCAAATTCCTTGCTCAGGGACAGATAGACAAGTTATTCTAGAATGCAGGCTCCTATAAAAAGAGTCTTAAGAAAGCTAAATAGATTCCTGTGGTCTGTCCTGAGCCAGTTCCTCACAAATATAGATGTATTGTGATAATTTGAAATAAAAATTCTATAAATATCAATTATGCCAAGTTTATTGGCACTACTATTCAGATAAACAATATCTTTTTTGATTTTGTGACACCATAAAGTGTTGGGGATGCTGTACTGCAGACAGGAATATTTTCCCCTTTTCAGCTGCCTTCAGGAAAATAATTTCAGAGGCAGTTTTCCTTTTCTAGCAGAAGCCTGGCTGGTCTTTGACATGCAGATCCTAGGTGCTAGCCAGGCCTGACCTTTGATATTGTAAATTGTGGGCTCTGGCCCAGCCTAGTCTTTGGGATGTAGATTTCAGGTGCAGGCCCAGTTTTGTCTTTGGGATGTAAATCCAAGTGCTTTTAGCCCAAGGAAGGTTTCAGTTTTGGTTTTGCATCTTCTTTCCAGAGGCCTAGATTACTGGCCTGCAGATACAAGGAAATAATGTTGCCTCAATGTTCTTCCTATAACATCTTTTGATGCCTTTGGTGATGTCACTATATTGCGCTCTTTAGAGCTACCATGATCAATAAAAGGAGGTCCAGGAGGCCCTCTGCCTTTGCTAAGAGCCAGAGCGAGCCTTAGCCCTCCAATCAAGACATTTCTTCCAAGTACCTTATCTCAGCGCCTCTGACCACAGGAATGTTCATGTAACAATAAAGTACTGAGAGATATGTTGAAGTCTTCAGCTATGTTTAATCCTTGTAGTTTTTTGCTGTCATTAGGTGTAGACATATTAAGGAAATTGTTGTATCTTTAAGGACTTTCTGAAAATGATGCATGTCTTTATTCCTGGTGTTCTTTCTTACCCTGAACTGATTTTACTTAATATTAATATAGTTGATTATACATATTTTATAGTCCATAATCTTATTTAGTTTTAACATGGCATGTCTTTGTGCATTTCTTACTTTTAATCATAAAATATTTTTAGTTATATTTATTATAGGAAATATAAGTAAATGCAAATGGATATTTCTTACTTCACCTTGACAATCTTTGTCCTTGATTTGATATATGTAGGCCATTATACATAAATGAGTTATGATGCATTTGGATACACAGTCATCATGCTTTTTATAAACTGTTTTTACAAGTTCTTGTTGTTCTTGTTTATTCTTCATCTCTTCTGATTTCAGCTGAATATTTCACATGCTCCTTATATTCTCTTTTTGCATTTTATTTGCAGAAAAAAATGCTTAGTAGTTTTATCTATTATTTCCAATAAAGATTTAAACTAATATAAATTCACTACAAATGATGCTATTTCATTTCATGTATGCTTATACTTCATAATAAATAGAAGGGTAGGATAGACATATAGATAGAAAATGATTTAAAACACTCTGTATCAACTCTACTATAGCCCATTTGATATCTTCCATCATTTCTACTGTCTACCTCTATCCCTTGGTAACCTTACTTATGAGGTCATAGTCTGAGAGGATTTTTGGTTGGTATTTTTGTTTTTGCTTTGTTTCATAATCTATAATGAGTGAAAGTAGTTGGCATTTGTCTCTTTCTTCTGAATTACTTTTCTTTGCAGGATCCCCTCCAGTTCTGCCTATGTTGTCATAAATAATAAGATTTTATCGTTTTGATTTTTTATATTCTCTTTTGTATACATTAACAAAGCAAAAAAATGAAGTAAGTAGGCAAATTACAATACTTGAATTGATTTTGAAAATATTTCATAGCCACTAGTTGTGTCAACTAGATTATTTCCTAAGTATTTGAAGAGCAGATTAGATGTGCATGCAGGTACTGTTTTCCAACTCCTTCAGTGTAGTGCATAAAATGAATGCATTTTAAGAAATGAACTACAAAACAGTACTGAAATAGAAGAGTATTCTTGAAGGTTATAATCACTAGACTTTTGGAAACCTAGTGATTACAAATTTCCATTAGTTAATAGTGAATAAAGATCTATCTATTAGGTCTATCAGTAAATAATTGTGAAACTAATACTTGTATACTTTCTTTAAAATAATATATCAAATGTGATTTCCTATCTTACAACAACTAAAAGACAATTATTTAGTATACTTTACCAAGAGGGAAAAAATCTGAAGATAATTTTTAAGTAAAATTAAAAGGAAGCCACCATAAACATCATACTTAACTTATAAAAGTCTAGAAGTTTATCTACACTTGTGATAAGAGCAACTAACTTAAGTTTTCTGAAGTTTAATTATCTCACTTTTTTGAGCAAAGATTTTGTCCTAGTGGTCTCTGAATTTTCTCCTAATCATTGAAAAGCTTGGACACTTCATTGCTAGATCATTTTCAACTGAAGCACTGTAGCACTGTCATCCCATTGTTCATCAATTTGCTCTAGCAGGCACCAGTAATGTCTTCATTATGAAACTTGTTGTTACTGTTTTTGGCATATGAATACACGAAGGGTGGCTTGCCAGGCTCTACTGTGTGGGCGGGACTCTCCAAGAGGGGCAGAGGAATTGAACCCGAGTCGGCCACATGCAAGGCAAATGCCATATACGCTGTTCTATTGCTCCTAGGAAAAATAAAATTGTATTTAGGAATAATTTCAGCTACATTATTTTAATCTAATAAAATTTGACAGTCTTATATGAATTTCCTTAATTGACACTCAACCTGAGCTAAAATATTTTCCTTAAGTGAAAAATAACAGAAGAGTCGGAGCAATAGTACTGCAAGTAGGGTATTTGCATTGCATATAGCCGACCCAGTTTCAATCCCTGGCATCCCATCTAGTCCCCTGAGCATCACCAGGAGTAATTCCTGAGTTCAGAGCCAAGAGTAACCCCTGAGCATCACCGGGTGTGGCCCCGCAAAAATCAGAGAGGAATAAAATAATTATTTGTTATCTGTTATGTTTAACTTAAACTGTGATCCTCTGTATCTTTCAAAAACTCTTTAACTACTGTCTACTCTTTTCTATCCTCATTGTAGATCATTGTCTAATAATAAAAACTAAACCACTCAGCAATATTTCTTTATAAGCTTAAATAGAACTTTCAAAAATATATTGCTTTCAATCAAACACCACACTTCCTTTGTGCATATAATGATTTGTTTTATGATGGAGTGTCAAGATTCTCTCTAGAGAAATGTAAATAAATATTTCAGAGAAGCATTTCTTAATGATTATTCATGTGCAATATCCTTCTTTATATGCTTACTTAAATAACATAAATATTTTAAGAAGTTGTCATTTTTTTTTTAACTTGAATAAGCATAGAGCTCTAGAAGACAAGGAATGGAATAATATTTCCTCTGGTGCTAGATCAAAATATTGAGAAATTTTTATGGATCACAACAAAAATTATGGGTGAAATAATTTTGATTGATTAGCAAGTATATTTGCTACAATCATTTTGTTTTGTTTTGTTTTGACCACATACCACTGTTCTAAGGGCTTTAACATGGCTCTGTCATTCGGCAACATTTCTTGCCAGGCTCATGGGACAAATATGGCATTCTAGGAGTTGAATCTAGGTCAGCTGTGTGGAAGCTAAATGCATATTCACCATACTATTCTCTGACCCAAGATATTTTCTATTTTTATTTATTTTGATTGGGCTGGAGCGATAGCACAGCGGGTAGGGCATTTGCCTTGCATGTGGCTGACCTGGGTTCGATTCCTCCACCACTCTCGAAGAGCCTGGCAAGCTACCAAGATTATCTTGCCCACACGGCAGAGCCTGGCAAGCTCCTCATGGCATATTTGATATGCCAAAAACGATAACAACAGGCCTCACAGTGGAGATGTTACTGGTGCCCGCTCCTGCAAATCGATGAGCAAAGGAATGACAGTGATACAGTGATTTATTTTAATTGCAGTTTTATTTATTTTAATTTTAATTCTTGAATTTATTGAACCTGGGAGTATGACTCAATTGTTGTTAATGTTCTCAGATATAATTTTTTAGCCAAATGTTGACAATCCCCTTCTTTTTTCTCTTTTGGGATACCTATAGTTGTGATACTGTTTTTTATCTCATCCCAAAGTTCTTTGCAATTTTTATTCATTTCTTTTGACTTTTTCATTTTTTTCATCATTATCTTTATTTGTGGTTTCTTGTAATCATCTTTGAGCAAACTGATTTGTTCCCTATGTCACTCTATGGCTCAAGCCTTTCAATGAGATTTTAATATGCAAACTAGATTTTCCATTTACTTACTGACTGAAGTTTTCTTATGTCTCTCATGCTTTTTATTTTTCCTTTGTTGGAGGTCTGTTTCATCATTATCTTAATCTCTCTTAAACAAAATCACCATATTTGCTCTGATGTCATCATCTTAGACATAATAGGTTCTAGGGGACCATTCCAGGCATTATCTTTCTTTAATTTGGTGGGGGTCCTATCTTTATTTGACTTCCAGCTCCAAGACTGAGAGACTGGTTTTGCGTAGGCTTGTGTGTCATTCTAAAATCTGTGTTCATCAATTCCACCTGGTACATTTGTCGTTGTGTTTGTGTTATCCCTATACCTGATTGCTGCTGAGTTTCTACAACACAAATCGGTATCTGCTCCTTGCTTTAAAAATTGTAACGTTTCACTCTGGTTATGCTGCTAGGGTTTTGGGTAGCAGGACATGAGTAAGTACCATCCATCCTTTTGTCTTGAAACAATTCATTCTGAAACTAGATGCATGGCTTGAGATTGGCTTTGGGAAGAAGGGTATTGTGTTTGTCTTCAACTGGGCGCTGCCCAAGATAATTTTTCCCAGCTGCCTCAGGCTAGTGTGCCATGGGCGATGCCCTGGCCTTTGGTCACAGCTATACATTTTACTACCAGTCTGAATCTGCTGCACCAGCATTTTAAACAGACCTTGTGTAGGTGGAGACTTAAAAAGTTGTGGACGATTTTTTTAGCCAGTAGTGTTCCCTAGCACGTGGGTAGGGCGTTTACCTTGCACGCGGCCGTCCGGGGTTTGATTCCCAGCATCCCATATGGACCCGAGCACGGCCAGGAGTATTTCCTTAGCGCATGAGCCAGGAGTAACCCCTGTGCAACGCTGGGTGTGACACAAAAAGAAAAAAAAAAGTGGTGAAATTCCGTGTAAGTGAAATGCTACTGATATCTTTTTCATTTTGTTTTTTTGAGGGTTTATTTTAGTTTTGAGGTCACATTCAGCAACTCAGGGTTTCTGCTGGCTGTGCACTAGGGAATTATACCTGGCGGTGCTCAGGGACCCATAGGGACAAACTGTGGTTCATCCCAGGTCAGCTGCATGCAAGACACATGCCCATATGCTATACTATCTCTCTAACTTCCTTATTATCTTTTAAAATGCAAATACTATAAATACAAATACCCAATATCTGAAATGCAATTGCTGAATATGGGTATTCTAAGGTTTTTTTTATTAAATATATTTTTTTTAATCTGACAAAAATTTGATATAAAAATAATATAAGTTATATATAGTTTTAAACCTCTATTGCAAGACCTATCCATTCTTATTGAGCATAATTAGGAACTATCATTGATAGCATAGATATCATTATAATATAATTGGTAGTATTTGATATTGTTTTCAAACAACTTTGATAAAATAATCACTTCATTATAACAGTAACATGATAAAATTTTAATTATAGGAGTTTATTCTATTCTTATAATAAAACTAATATAAAATTGTAAACACAGTTAAAGTTGAATATTTAAATAACTCTCTAATTAAAAGAATGTTTGACAATTGCTGATAGTGATTAAAAAAAGAAATTAAAATATCAATTCTATTCTAAAAAACAGTGAAACAGTTTTATAAAAAGAGGATGATAAGACAGATTACCATATTTCTCCATGTAATCATGGCATGATATGTTCTGTTAGTTAAAGGCAAACAAAGCAGCCCTGAATTCTTCAGTGGCATATGGGTATTTGTCTTCTCACACGTTATGAGATGCAAGCTTAGAATTCTCAGCATATATGCATTGTCAATATAATTCCCAAAACTGACTAGTGCCATTTGTTGAAAATGCAACAAATGAATGACATTGTCATTCAATCTAATGAAGAGCTATAGGCACAAGGGGAGCCAGCCAGCAAGTGAAGCTACCATGAGTTAGTTCCTTGCTATGGTAAGACACAGATAATTGCTCTACCGAAACTCTGAAGCTCATACTCTGGTGATACATTAATGTGCTAATAATCAGAAAGAATTTCTTTCTGATCATGGATAAATATTGAAACTATTCATGGGACCCAACCTAAAAATATCAAATTGGACTACTCAATTTTATTGTTTATTTAGAAATATTCGTAATAATCGAATCTTGTACATAAGACCATGAACTAAGTATTACTGGTGCAATTAGAAATTAAGTTCCAGGGACTGGAGTGATACTACAGTGGGTAGGATGTTTGTCTTGCATACAGCTGACCCGGGTTCCATTCCCAGTATCCCATATGGTCCCTCGAGCAGTGCCAGGAGTAATTCTTGAGTTTAAACCTAGGAGTAACTCCTGATAGTTGGGTGTGACCAGAATGGAAAAAAAAAAAATTAGGGTCCATGTAATGCTCACAGCTTGATTTTTGCAAAATAGAGGTGTATAAAATCTGTAGGTTTATATGGTTAAATTGGTAAAACGTGATACACATACACACACACACACACACACACACACATATATATATATATATACATATGATACAAACACTCTTTCTCATACACATATATACATATATATTATAAAAACTTCCTGGTGCATACAAAATTAGGTTATTTACATCTCTAAAGGACAAAAATAGTTCATCTAAATTCTTAAGATGACCATCATTTTGTATTTACTTAACTATTTCTGAGAAAACTGTTTCTGTGACTCTATAATTCTTTGAATAAACAGATTTCTTACGCTAATTAGATTTTTCTCAGAAATATGATTTAAGAATAGAACCCAAATCTTATAAACTCAGATGAGCACTTCATCGTGATGTCTTTCCATTCTGTGACAAACATCTACCTCATGAAAATCCCAGTGTTTAATAGGAATTTATGGAAACCCAAAAGCTACCTCAGAATGGAAGGTATGTGATTCCCAGGAGGTTTTACAAAGGGTAAGGCACTTACTTGCCTTCCACGTGGTTGAGTGAAGTTCAATTCCCAGCACCACAAATGTTCCCCTGAACTCTGCCAGGATTGATTCCTGAGCATAGAACCAAGAGTGGGCCTGAATACTGACCACATTAGGGTGTGGTCAAAACACCACCCCCACTCCAATACACACAAAAGAAAGGTAGGGTCTGCAGTTGAGACGATCGAGCAGCCCACAGAAAATAGAAAGACTGATGTAATAGTCTTGTGTGGTTTTCTAGTCCCCACAATTTCTAAACACTGGAGCAACAGCTCAGCGAGTAGGGTGTTTGCCTTGCACACGGCTGACCTGGTTGGATTCCTTCATCCCTCTCAGAGAGCCTGGAAAGCTACCGAGAGTATCCTGCCCACACGGCAGAACCTGGCAAGCTCCCCGTCGCATACTTGATATGCCAAAAATAGTAACAACAAGTCTCACAATGGAGACATTACTGGTGCCTGCTCGAGCAAATAGATGAACAATGGGATGACAGAAAGCAGACAGACAATAATACTATAAATGATATTTCTGCTAAAGCCATAAGATAACAGTTTTTTTTCTTTTTTAAATGTCTAGTTAAGGTTTCTTTATCAAATTAGTGCTGATTTAATTGTCTATTGTGTCTTTGGAAATATATAAATTTTTATTATGTTGTGTTTTGATATTTAAAATTACTCCTTAGAGAAATAGTATGGAGCAGGCCACATTTTTATATATAGCAAGCCAGTGGAAAGGGGAACAACAAAAATGTAATGTAATGACATGTGATTTCTAAATTGAACTAAATTAGCAGTGAAATATTTGTCATACAAAATGAAATAAACTTATTTCATGGGAATTTTCAGAAGTCCTCTAGAGAGAAAGCAGTTTTCAATATTGCTGTAATAAAGTTTTGAGAGAATTTCATTATTGTTTCTCCAAGAGAATTAATTTCGCTGATATCTGGAGTGTGTTCATTTTTATAAATGACCCATCAAAATAATTCACATTTTTTTGGGAAAATAAAGCCCAAATAACAAAAGATAGATATAATTAAGAGTTTCTTTCTCATGATAATGTACTACTGGTCTAATGAAAACTTTTAAAACTTAGGGTGAAGGTAACTGAACTTCATGTACTTATTTACAGATGTCTTACTTACCCAAAATATTATACCAGTGTTTAATAGTAGCACAAGTTCATATCCTGAGCAATTTTGAAAGACTTTTAAACAAAGCACCAGAGATCTATACTAGGCCAATATCAGAATCCTTAGTACATTTATGTTTCTAAAAGTTTATGAGAAAAGGCACACCCATTGAGAAATTATATGAATAAAAAGAAAATAAAGCATGTTGATTGGTGTGAGTGCTTTGGACTTAATGTTTATGAATAACATGATGTTCATCATTTCTTGTTTTGTATGCTTTCTTTGGTAAAGCTACTCATTTATCTTGTCCATGTGGTTTTGATTTGTAAGTTTTCCCATTACTAAATAGCTATGCATGTTTTTTAATATATGTTAATAATAATATCTCAATTTTGTATTTAGAGACTCTTCTCCCAGTTGTTTTTTGTCTTTTAATTTTGTTTAGTAAATTTTCCCAAAATAGGATGCTAAAATTAAATTAATTTTGTTCAAATAATTTTATCAGGTTTATTTACTGAGCTGGAGAGATAGCTTGCGGCCGACCCAGGTTAGATTCCTCCGTCCCTCTCGGAGAACCTGGCAAGCTACCAAGAGTAACCCACCCAAATGACAGAGCCTGGCAAGCTACTCATGGCATATTCTATATGCCCAAAGCAGTAAATCTCACAGTGGAGATGTTACTGGTGCCCACTCAAGCAACTCAATGAACAACAGGATGACAGTGCTATGGTGCTATTTACTTAAAAAGGCTGACATCTTCAATTTATATGAAATACTAAAACATAAATTTACGTTATTTATTCTCTGTTTTAGATTAGTTATTTATCCTACTGTCATGCAAGCTATCTAAAGTAGAATTGGTTTGTAATAGGTGTCTAATTCTTATTCGGTAAGTTTACCTAAGAACAAGTATACCATTTAGCCAAGAAAACCTCTTGTACTTTAAAAAAAAAGACAAGTAAAGGGAAATTTTTTGAAAAGCTGAGCAGCAATGAAACTAATCATCAATCTAATTGCACAATATTAAAGAATAAATGAAAGATTATTCGACAATTACACAGCAGTCACAATGAATGACTTAGAGACATAAGCAGACATAATTATTTTTTATGACAACTTATATAATAAATGTTGTTACTCAATTGCCGTATCAGGAAATTTGTTAGATGTTACTCTGAAAGTGTTATGTAGGTAATATTAGCAGTTATTATCACTCTAGTTAAAGTGATCTCATGATTCGATTTATTTTCTATTTTTAATTCAATGAATTATATCTACTCTAAAATGCTATAATTATTAAATGCCATGCAGTAAACAGTGACTGAAGTGGTGAGGGAAGTCATAGTAAAATTACTTCTGTTTTTCTTGTACATATATATCATTTGTGTATTTTAAAAATGATATTACATGCATATTTTAAATTAATACTCATTTGAAATTAAAAGTAATAAAATTTTATTAAAAATTAAAAAATGTAAATGAATAATTAGTTTATGCTAATTTACTATTAAAGAATAGTGCATAGCAAAGTTAAGTCATTTTGATTGTCTTTTCAATGGCAAAATTGCCATCATGAATTCATATTTATATTTTAATACTTAAGTCTTATTGAGATTTTATTCTTTTTATTACAACTTTTCCAATAAAAAGTCTGAGTTGAGTAAAGAGTAACAGAAGATGAAAAATGATTGGTGGTTCATACTAATACCATACCTTGAAGATGTGCCTGCATTTTCTGAAAAACAAATCACTGTAAGGTCCTATTGATTCTTTACACAGAAAAGGAAATATCAAGTTCAGATGATACATTTTTATTGGCTATTGAGGATCACTAAACTTACCCCTCCCTTCCTTTATAGTCTGAGATATGCCCATAGTGGTTCTTGTCCACAGTACTGAGAGGTGATTCCTACAAACCTTTTTTAAATTCCTTTTTAAATTCAAAAACTTATTTCAAAATTAATATTATGAAAATATCTTTATATATTTTTTAAAAACAATGTCATTGAAACCTATATTATGTTAGGATAATCAAAGCCCAGAATATACTTCAAGTATATACCATTTATGAAAATAGGGACAAATGTAGGTTTGTTAACTAAAACAGTCCAATTTGCTAATTTGCAGCAGATTAAAGAAGATTTTTGCAACATCTATCTAGAGCATTTATATCAAAACTTGCTTATCACTATGAAAATGTTGGTTATTATGCAAACAACATGTGGGAGATTAAACAAGTAAGTGATGCATTTTAGATGATACATTTTATCAGCGTGGTGAGGAAAATGCTGAGCTGTCACTCCTGTGATGACAAGGGTATTAAAGTTACAAATGAGCAAACAATAATAGAAGCATTTTTTAAAATATTATATAGTTGAAAATGATTTCTAGTGATAGCTACAGACAACATTGATCTTGTAAGTGATATGTCCCTGTAGTAGAGCTTACAGGAATTGACTCTTTCCTGCTTCATTTACCTTATGGACAGTTTCATGTGCATAGTTCTGCCACCAAATACCTAGAGTTTTCTGCAAAGCTTCAAATCTACATTCACAAAAATGTGTATGCTTATGCTTCTATCAGTAATACTACATTTGTAATGGTTATAAAAATAATTTAAAAGACTAGTGGGGTAAGCACTAGATAAACAAAAATTATTATGGCTATTATACTCTTGAATTCAATCAAGCACCCATTCTCCCCACCCTGACGTAGTCAATTTATGAAATTGAACAATTAGATTCACATATTGACAAATAAATGGCTCATTTTACTCTACAGAAAAATTAAGTTACTTTCTTTGCTTTTTTTCAATTTTATTATTGAGTTAATGGCATGAAATGCTATGAAATTTTATCCTCAGTGTCACATAGCAAGCTTTTATGAAATTAAACCAATCGTCCAAAGGGAGAAAAGTAGATATAAGAACCACCAGCTTTTTCTTTCTATAAACCTCATGAGAATTCTTTCACACTGGCTCCTTATCTTAACATACAACACAATGGCCAATTAGTGTCAAAGTTACTAGAGCCATCACATTGCCAACTGCATTAACCTTATATACTGGTTCAAGGAAAATGCAATTATTCTTTTTCTAAGCTAATAACTAATTTCAAAGTTATTATTAACTAATTTGAGCTTTAAATTAGCATAACGTATCAAGCTTCATATCAAATTTGTTGCTAAAAGTAAAGAAAGAATAGTCCAGTATGTGTGTTAAAATTAAAGCAAGTAGAAAAATAGGTTTTCTTGAATTCAGTTGCAAAAATACCTTGCTTTTAACCTTGTCCAGGTCAGACCCATTGAAATAAAAAAGACATTATTCATGTCACTGAAGACTAAGGATATTTTCTAATTCCCCAGCATATTAATAACCAACAATGAATGAACCCCTTAAGTACCTCATTTATTGTCTTAAATATGAAAATGTTTTAGAGATTACAGAGAAAATTGTTTGAATTAATTAACGGAACTGGCACTCAAGGGATATAGTACAAGATTTTCGGACGAAAGCTGGGAATTCACAATAATGACATTTCTTTCATGGTTAAAAAATATGGCACCACTGGGATTTGGAGGCACTTTTAACATTTTAGTTGATGTCTGTTGAGGGCTTAAGAACCCTGTGAAACCATTCATTTTATTCATTGGAGAATTTCCTCACTTACAATATAAAAGGCATCGCATTAAAATAGCCATGAGGCCCACAAATTTCATCATATAAGTAGACTTGGATAACTGACAGAATGAAAATTTGAAATGCAAATGGAAGCTATTACAATAAGAGCATCATTTAAAAAAATTATTTTTGTAGGAAAGGAAATATGTAGAAAGGTAATAACAGAACTGGGTTGTATGTGACTACCTTAATCATGCCATCATTTCTCTTGAAAGTTATCAGTTATGAAATGAAACTACCCTGTCCTGAAGAGTAGATCAGTATGGTAGTTCTTCCTATTGGCATGTCAGAGGAATTTGAAATGCATTTTGTTTTTGTGTGGTTTATATAACTACCCTTAGGAAGTGGTCTTGAAGGTTAGATTAATACAATTATTTCCTGATTTAATTACTTGTCAATAATTTTTTCACCTGGAATTTTTTTTTTTACCTGCAGAGCCCTGGCAGCCTAAGGCCTCCAGAACCCAGCCACAGCCATGCTCAAGGACACTCTCCACGTGCTCAGACGAGCCTTACCCATGAAGGAACCGACAGAGGAACCCAGGTATGCCGGACCTGTGGCTGAGATCTCCAAGCCTGCTCAGATCAAGACTGGCCTCCTCCGCCCAGATCCCCAGTTTTCCAGTATCTTGGCAGCCACACCCACAAAGTTCCCTCCCTCTCCACCCAGGTGCCATATAATCTCATCAACAGCCAAGATCCGGAGACTATAAAACAAAGTTCCCGGAAGAGAGTACGACCTCTTTATTTTTATTATTTTTAAATTTTATTTATTTATTTATATTTCCCCAATGGCAGAGCCTGGTAAGCTACCTGTGACATATTTGATATGCAAAAACAGTAACAACAACGTACACTTCATGTTCCTGGAGCAAGCAGATGCCACTGGGCTCCACTATCACTCGACAAGAACAAATGAAGACATTACTGGTGTCTGCTCAAGCAAATCAATGAACAACGGGATGACAGTGATACAGTGATACAGAATTTTTTCACCACTTTTCATTTTACCATCTATCAACCCATCTATCTTTCACCTAGCTTCCATCCTTCAATAAAATATATCTTTTTATGTACTTACTGATTTTAGCTGTATTAAAACATACCTGATACTTTCAACATTTATAAGCAGAATTTTAAAATCTTAAGTATTTAAGAAAAATTTATCATTTGAATTCAATTTGATAAACAATATTCATTCATCTACACAAGACATGCCTTGTATTAGTCATTCCTTTTCTGCAGTAACAACACAATTATGTTACATTACAATATAGTATACAAAGTTCTAAACTTTTTGGCCCACAAACATAAATTTTTGTCTTTGTTGGTTTTTTTTGCTTGCTTTTTTGGGTCACATCCAGCAATGCTCAGGGGTTACCCCTGGTTCTGTGCTCAGGAATTACTCCTGGCAGTACTTGGGGGACCATATGGGATGCGGGGCATTGAAACCAGGTCAGCCGTGTGCAAGGCAAACACCCTACCCACTGTACTATTACTCCAGCCTCCAAATATTTTCGTATAAAACAATTTGCTTAAAATTCTCATAAAAATTTATTATATATATTTTTTATTTATATATAGACATGTCACTGTCACTGTCATCCCATTGCTCATCGAATTGTTCAAGCAGGCACCAATAACGTGTCTCTCATTGAGAGACTTATTGTTACTGTTTTTGGGATATCCAGTACGCCACAGGTAGCTTGCCAGGCTCTGCAATGTGGGCGCGATACTCTCGGTAGCTTGCTGGGCTCTCCAAGAGGGGCGGAGGAATCATACATGAGTCGGCCGCGTGAAAGGCAAACAAATGACCTACTGCTGTGCTATATTGATAAATTTAATTGTCCACCAAAGTTTCATTGTAGCAGATGGGGAGATAGTTCAGAAGTTAAAGTGAATGTCTTGCCTGTGGTCAATTCATGTTTGATCTCCAGCATTGTATTGTCTCCTGAGCATCATTGTGTATAGCTCAGGAGGCCTCTGAGCACTTGCCAAGTGGCCTGAGAAACCTCCCACATGAAAGGCAGCGTTATATTCTTATGCCCTTGTTTGAATTCCTGTCTGAATGGCTGGGAATGTGTAAGCAAACCCAACTCCCCTAAAACACCACAATCCATCCCTCAACAACACCAGAGTCAATATTATGAACATAAGCATCATCCCAATTTTCCTCATAAGCCTTCCTAGTTCCACTATTATTTTAATTTGTTATCTTCCATCCTATCTTTGGTCAACTTCTGATTTCCTTCCAGACACTGTAGATCATTTTGCATTTCCTAGAAATGTTTATTATGATCAAATAATATACACATTTCCCCCCAATCAGCATAGCTTTTTATATAGATCTTTGTAGTTACTTGTGCTGTTTGTTATTTATTTACTGGTACCTTGTATGCACATATGCAATGGTAATTAATTTTTTCCAGTCATTCATTGTTTACAGGTAAATCTGCCGTCAGTTTTTGACCATAAATATTATTATTGATTTTTATGACCTGTATTTTCATTGTTATTGTATTTTTAAGCTTAAGATTTATTCCTATTTTATTGGATTATATTTAAAATATATACCAAGATCAAGCATTTTTTCTATACTTAATTCTGTAGAAAAGATTGTTTATCATTGCACTTTAAAGGAATATCCTTTCTCTAATTAAGTAGTACATATGTTGCCAACATTATCTGATCATAAATACTGAAGTTTATTCCATTCAATTTATTTATCTATACGTTATCATCGTTGTATTCCTAAAAACACACTGTCTTAACATTCACTAGTTGTAATATATATTGAAAGCAGTTATTAAATATTGTTTTGAGGACCAGAGAGAGTTCAATGTGCAAGGCTCTTGACGTACATGAGTCCAAAAGGTTTTTTTCCTCAGCACTCCATACTGTCTCCAGCACACCACCAGGAACAAAGAAATAGTAAGCCATGAGTACTGGTGGCTATGGTATCCATCAAAAAACAAAACCATAAACCCCAACATTTGTTTGGGTTAATAGTTGAAACTTATATTCCCATACTAATTTTAGACTTGCCTTAAGAAAATCATACAACGTGTTGTCAACTTGATGAGATTATAATTACCCTAACAAATCTGAAAATAAAAAATACATCTTGAAATCACTTAGTCCTCTAATCAATGAAAATGTATAGCATAGCATTTATTTAGATCAATCTTCCCTAATGCGGATTACACCATTTCCTGTAGGGTGCTGGAAAAATTTGGCACAAGATGGGGTGGGGAAGGGTCCTGGGGTGGAGTGAGGGGGACAGTAACCTCATGTGCTTTCTGTTTGCTTGCTTATAGCATTTATATTTTGGAACTGGGTGCTGAGCATGAAATAAAGTTTTATTTGAAAAAAGGAGCAGTAAACAAAATAATTTTGGGAACTCTTATTGAGATCTTCAGTTTTGCACTTCAATGTTTTGCAATTTTTTAGTAATCTTGTCTTTATATAGTTTGTCCAATTGAAATTCCAAATTTTCAATACTCTTATAAATTGCTTGTATTTTAATTTGAATTTGTTGTCTTCAATATTATATAGGGAGATCATTTATATTTTATACTACTCCCTGAAACTTTTCTTAATCTGCTTATAATATTTTTTATTTTTAAATTTTTATTTAACTAAATAATGATGATTTACAAAGTTTGTTTATTTTTTTTGCTTTTTGGGTCACACCCAGTGATGCTCAGGGGTTACTCCTGGCTTTGCACTCAGGAATTACTCCTGGCGATGCTTGGGGAACCATATTGGATGCCGGGGATCGAACCTGGGTTGGCCACGTGCAAGGCAAATGCCCTACCCGCTGTGCTATCTCTCCGGCCCCTACAAAGTTATTGATAAGCTGTTTTAGATATATAATATTTTTTTGGAACTTTTTATTTTTTTCCTTTTTGGGTCACACCCAGTATTGTTCAGGGGTTACTCCAGGTTCTGTACTCAGAAATTTCTCTTGCCGGTGCTCAGGGTACCATATGGGATGCTGCAAATCGAACCCGGGTTGGCTGTGTGCAAGACAAATGCCCTACCATGTGTGTTATTGCTCCAGCCCCTAGACATATAATATTTTAACAGAAATCCCACCACCAACAAGATTGCATAATTTTTTTCATTCCTTACAGTTGCATAGTATTCAATTCTGCATATATGTTACATTTTTATAGTCCATAGTCCATTCTTGTCATTGGACACCTAGGTTGTTTTCATATCTTACTTATTTATTAATTCCAGTAAGTATGCTGCAGATCTAACAAATTTTCAAAATATGTTTGTGTGTGAATAAATTTGATTGTTTATTTTAAAAATACATATATTTTCTTAATAATTTTCATTTGATGTTCACTGTTACTGTATCACTGTCATCCTGTTGTTCGTCGATTTATTCGAGCAGGCACCAGGAACGTCTCTATTTCTCTCAGCCCTGAGATTTTAGTAGCCTCTCCTTACTCATCTTTCCCATTCGATGTTACTGGTAAAATAAGTCAAAACCATGCTGTGTAGAAAACAGTAAGAGAATCACTTTTTGTATTTATCTAGGAGAAAGACAATTTTTTCTTTAATCAGTAAGAAGGAGCTAAGGATCTGTGGAGATAAGAGATAGTTCCACAGTCAAGGATACATTCCTTGCACGTTCAAAGACAGGAATCCAGGCTCTAGCTCTTCTTAGCTCCTGAGCACTGCCAAACATTATCACTTCCTTATAGAATGGTGAAATTCTGGTGGTGAATCCCTAGTAATACAGCTCCCAGAGGATTCTGATGTAATGAGTTTGAACTCCCTATTTGGCTAGGGCTTTGATGACTCTCTCAACAGAATCAAAGGCCTTCTTTAAATCAATGAACGTTAGACAGAGTAGCATCTTGAACTCTCGAGAAACCTCAATGAGCTTGGTCAGCATGTGGATATGGTTGATCATGCTGAATCCTTTTAAAAAATTAAATAAAAGTTTTAAACAAAATTAAATGAAGCTGTTGGGTTTCTAAACATTGTAAGTAGCAAAAACACAGTACTTCGGGAGACTCATAATTATGTTTGTGAATGTTGCATTAAATCCATATAGTAATTTAAATAGCATGATCATTTTGATAATATTGATTCATTCAATCCAAGAGCATGGTATATTTCTCCATTTCTTAAGATATTCTTGTTTTTGTTCTTGTTCATTTTGTTCTTGTTCTTGTTCTTCTTATTATTATTATTACTATTATTATTATTGTTATTGTTGTTATTAAGGAAATTCAAATCAAGGTGAGAATAAAATTCCATCTCACAGATGTGAAAATGGCACCTATCAAAAATACTGGGGACAATCTATGTTGGTGAAGATGTAGTGAATAGGAACCCTCATCCATTGCTGGGGGGGAGTGTTGTCCGGTTCAACCCTTATGGCCTTATGGACAAGAGTATGGAGCATTCTAAGTAAACTTAAAATTGAGCTTCTATATAATTCAGCAATTCTTCTTTTGGGTAACAATACCCGGGACAGAAAAGCATTCATTCAGTAGTATGTATGCACACCATTATTCACTGTAAAACTCAGTACAATATTAAGATTTGGCATCAACCTGAAATGAAAGAAATACCCCCCTCCAAAATCAAGAAAAAGAAAGGTTTTACTTATTTATTTATTTTTATTTTATTTTCCTAAGGTAGTTCACATTGATTGATTATATTCAACATTTCAACACCAATCCAACCACCATCACACTGCCATTATTTCGAATTTTCCCACCACCATTCAAGCCTGTCTGTCAGGGGCAGATGCTAGAAAATTTATTTTTTATTGCTTATTATGAATATCACGAGAAGCTTCTAGATTCTAAAATTATAAATGGTTGGGGGCAAGAGTCATCTTTGTGGGGAGCTAATCCACGTTGAGATTCATTTGGGAGTCTCTGATCAAGGCTGAAATGGCACCCAGAGACTGATCGTGGGCGTGACAGCCAGGACCCCAAGTGGGAGGGAAATGGGCAGAACTAGCCCATCTCTGCTGCCATGTTGCCTGGAGTCTTAGCCCTTGAACCCGCATACCTGGGTCTTGCTTCTGGAAGCTTGTGACCATTGGGATTTCATCTGGAGTGGACAAAGAGGGCACACCCGCTCCATCTGAGGTGCCCCAGTAAAATGGACTCAGTATGGGGTCCAGAGGAAGAAAATGTTTAAATGTAATATAAATTTAAAAAAATACAAATTAAATACACAACACTTTATGAAGCAAGTAAAACCAATAAATGGCTCTTCAAAGAATTAATAAACCCTTACATTCTTTCAGGGGGTAACACTATATAGTGCTGTCATCCCATGGCTCATCGATTTGCTTGAGCAGGCACCAGTAATGTCTCCATTAGTGTCTCTAGTAATGTCTCTCTTGGTTGCTTGCCCAGCTCTCCGAGAGGGGCAGAGGAATCGAACCCGGGTTGGCCGCATGCAAGGCGAATGCCCTACCTGCTGTGCTATTGCTCCAGTCCTTCTGGGGGTAAAAGGATTCAATTTCGAGAAATGCTATCATAATGTGAAGAGTGGACATTACAATAAATGTCACAGAGTACAAAGGATTATAAGAGAGTCAGAGAGAGAAGTTTAAGGCATTTGCTCTGCATTTGGCTGGTTCAATCCCTGGCAGTCCAAGGGCTTCCTGGAGTGATTCCTGAGCCCAGATCTAGGAATAAGTACTGAGTGTAATCCAGAAATAAAATGAACACTCCCATCAAATGAAATTCAGCAGATTATAAAAGATGACCATTAACAACTTTATGCACTAAATTGTAGAACATAGAATAAATTAAAAAAATTATAACATAATCTCTCGGGATTAAATCTGGAGGAAATAGAAAAATGGAACCACCATTTATTTAAAAAAGTAAATTGAACGGATATGTTCACCCAAACAGGTACATATGTTTCTACTAGCAAGTTCAGCTCCTCAAATATGACTTATTTTATTCTTCTCAAAATGTTTCAAAGAATAAGGCATGTTAAATTATTCCACATATCTCTCTGAGGTTGGCATTACTCTGATACCAAAAGCAGAGACATCACACACAGAAAAGATAACTTCAGATCAATATCCTTGATAAATTTAGATACAAAGATTCTCAAATGCAACAACGTGTTAAAAGGATAATATATCATGAATAAGTTGAATGTATTCTAGGATATAAGAATGGTACAACATACATAAATAATGTGATATTCTACATTAACCGAAAAAAATATATAATTCATGCCATTACATCAATTGATACAGAGAAACCTCTGACAATATTCAACATCTACATATTTTTTCAAATTTTAAAATGAGAATAGAAGAAACATATTAAAATGTAGTAACGATTATAAATGACAAATTACCAATAGCATCATACCTCATGGTGAAATAGTGAAAAGTTATTTTTTCTAATTTCAGGTGCAAATTACCAATGTCCCTATCACCACTGTTATTCAATATTGTATTGAGATTCCTTCCTCATCAGAGCAACAAGCTAAAATAGAAGCACCTACTTTGGGACTATAAATAATGTACAATGTAGAGGTCACTTGCCATGTACACAGCTGACTCAGATTCTATCCCAGGCACTTCATATGGGCACCCAAACAAGCTCTGCCAAGAGTGATCTCTAACTACACAACTAGAAGTAAACTCACACACCTTTGTGTATGGTTACAAAATAAACTAAATGACACCTATTGAACTGGAGAAAAAGTGCATACTACATTGCAGTCTATCAAATTAAGGGCTAATATCCAAAATTAATGAAGCACTCACATAGCTTATTTACAAAATATCCAACAATCCCATCCAAAAATGGGGAGAGGAGATGAACAGACACTCCCATAAAGAAGACATATGAATAGCTATAGCACTGCCTTCCTGTTGTTCATCGATTTGCTTGAGTGGGCACCATTAACGTCTTCATTGTGACACTTGTTACTGCTTTTGGCATGTCAAATATGCCACGCATAGATTGCCAGGCTCTGCCGTACAGGTGGGATACTCTCTTTAGCTTGCCGGGCTCTCTGAGAGGGATGGAGGAATTGAACCCGGGCCAGCTGCATGCAAGGCAAATGCCCTACCCACTATGCTATCTCTCCAGTCCATGAATAGTTATAGGCACATGAGAAAAATCTTTATCACCACTTATTACTAGTCATCAACATGTATCACTTGTATCACTTGTAGTCCTGTTGATCCTCGATTTCCTCGAGCGGGCGCCAGTAACGTCTCCATTTGTCTCTGTCACAAGCCAGTGCAGCCCAATGATACCTGCTCGCTCCAGGAACAGGAAGAGCCTCAAATCATTCACTCAGAGATTTGATGAAGAAATCTGACCATCTAGTTGGTGGGCGGCCACTAGGTCTTCTGACGTCCCATGGAATCCAGTCTGTAACAGCTCTAGTCCAGCGGTCGTCTCTGAATCGCATTACATTACCGGCCCATCTGATTTTTGATGCCTTGGCAAACAAGACAGCATCCCTGATTCTTGACCGTCGATGGAGGTCAGAACTCCGGATTCCTTCTCTCATTTGAGTGAGACATGATATTCCCAGCATAGCTCTTTCGATTCCTCTTTGGGATACCCTAATAGCGTTCTCATCCTGCTTGCGTAGGGCCCAGGTCTCCGAGGCATATGTTAGTGCAGGAAGAAACGGTGGAATCGAAAAGATGTGCCCGGAGTCAGAGGTTCTTTGTTCTCTTAACCACCTCTTCTATGCTCTTGAATGCATTCCACGCTGCTCACTTCCTCCTGTGCAGTTCTGGCACCAAGTCGTTCCTCATGTTGATTTCTCGACCCAGGTACACATAGCTGCTGCATTCAGAGATGTTTGTTCCATTGAGAGCAAATGGAGCTTCAGGGACCAGTTCATCAACATGAGTATCTATAAAACATCTCATACTCAGCACGAATGGTATAAGTCAAAAATTTCAAAAATAATCAGTGTTTTTGCAGGGATATGTTGAAAAGGTAACTTTTATTCACTGTTACAGATAATGCCATCTACTTCGAGCTATGTGAAAAGCAATACATAGAGATTTATCAAAAAATACAAAGAATGGAGTTTTCAAATGATATATATATTCCTCTTCTTTGCAACTACCCCAAACCAAAAATTAATTAAAATTATATATTCACATTTGTTCATTGCAATGCTTTATATAATCTCTGAGCTTAGAAAAACTGTGAAAATATGGAACAATGAACCAAAAAGTTG
The DNA here is from genome assembly GCF_027595985.1 of Sorex araneus. NCBI lineage: Eukaryota > Metazoa > Chordata > Mammalia > Eulipotyphla > Soricidae > Sorex > Sorex araneus. The sequence goes on from NC_073303.1 coordinate 214,755,913, forward strand.
TGGTATCCACACAATGGAATCTAATAAAAAATAAAAGCATACAATTTGCCAATACATGGATGGTACTAAGGGGTATCATGCTGAGTGAAGTCACTCAGAAGGAAACATATAGATATGAAATGTTCTCCCTCTTGGGGAGATTTAAGATACACATTAATGAAACAGCAATGGAAAAAGGCAACAGAACTGGCGAGTTGGTCCTCACAACTAATTTTGTGTGGAAGTGGGGGATTTGATAGGAAATGCCTTGGGAAAATAGATGGAGAAAAGCATGCTATGTGGTGGAGATTATGTTTTTGAAACAATGTATGGGTGAAACTATCATTAAGATTATTGTAATCTGGAATTTGCCTTGCACACAGTCAACCTGGGTTCAATTCCCAGCGTCCCATATGGTTCCCCGAGCACCTCCAGGAGTAAATCCTTAGTGCAAAGCCAGGCGTAACCCATGAGAATTACTGGGTATAAGCCAAAAAAATAATACTATTTAAATCACCACACTTCAGTAAAGATGGGTAAACAACCATGTCAATGAAGAAATAATAATTTAGAATGGAGAAATAGGAAAGTCACAATCCAAAAAAAAAAATTTGGAACTTCCCTTAGTCAGCTGACCTTCCAAATAAGAACCTAGAGGGAGGAAGGGTTGATATTGAGTGTGAGTGCTCGGAAACCAGAGCTGCCTCTTTCCAAAACTCAGAACATGAACTTATGCAGCTAAAGTCAGCTTCACACAATTGATGTGGATTCTCTTGTCCAATCCTGTTTTCTGAAGCAAATTTTGCTGCAGTGCTCTTCCAGAATTTGATAACAAGCATTACATTATGCTGTTGGATACTGTACCAGAGAATTTTTGACAAAAAACATTTATTCCTCCCTCAGAAACAATAGTGCAGTGGGTAGGGCGTCCTCTCAGAGAGTCTGGTAAGCTACTGAGAGTATCCCACCTGCATGGCAGAGCCTGGCAAATTCCCCATGGCGTATTTGATATACCAAAAACAGTAACAATAAGTCTCACAACGGAGATGTTACTGGTGCCTTATCTAGCATATTGATGAACAATGGGACGACAGTGCTATGACAGTGCTTTGTGCAGAAATATAGCACAAATTATAATCATATTAAATTTTGTGTGAATATCAATTCAATTGGATGATTATTTTATACACATTAAAGGCACACATCATAATGCTCTTTATAATTAGAAAATATGTATCTGACACACTTTATGTGTCTTTTTTAGTGTTGGTTCTGTTAATGATATTCCATTAATATAACTGCTTAAAATAATCAAAGTACTCAAAATTGAAAAAGAACTAAACGATTAACCTATCATTTCTTAACTATATGCTATTTTATATATATATATATATATAAAATCCTAATGACTCCACTTAAGAAATTAATAGACAGATTAAAGTACCATGACAGACCACAAAATCAATATATAAAAATAACTATTTACAAGAGAAAACAATCAATAAAACAATTATTTAAAATTGCATATAAAGATATAAGTACCCAGGAATCCACTGTACAAAGGAGTAAAAAGACTTGGATATTGAGAACGATTTACCATTCTTAGAAGAATTAAAATGCACAGGGGAAGAGAAAGATATTCCAGATATCATATTCCGTTAACTGATACACTACTTTTGTTTACCCTTTCCTCCAGTGACAGAAATACTAGAATGCGGGATGTAATATGTAGAAAAATACAGCAGGACTGAAGATAACAGTAGAGTAGTTTGCAATTTTATATAATATAGGCATTGAAGATCTAACTTTGATAAAAGAACTTCCAAAGAGCAAAAGTAGAATGCATACACATATATATATGTATGTATATGCCCAAATAATGTTTAGATAATTAAGCATTAGTGATTACTAAAATGAGAAGATTTTGCAGAACAGGGAGAAGTCACTAAAGCATGGCTTTCTCTATTTTTCCTTGAAACTTCCAGGAAAGTTAGGATGCCTGTATGAGGAGGAAAACTAAAAATTGAGTAAGATAACGAGGGAAAAAAAACCTCCAGATTTAGCAGAAACTCATAGGACAAAGTAACAATTCATTACTGGGAATAGGAGTTCTAAAGACCTCCCAAGTTATGCTAAGGAGGCCCAAGAGCCAGTTATATTTGACCAATTGGAATAGATGGTTTTTATGCTCAGGGTCATAGATGTGATGAAATGCTGCGAAGTGTCCAGTAGTACTGGAGACCAATTTGCAGTGCCAAGGGCACAGTTGACATTGTAAATATGAAGATTCATTTCTATTGCTACTTAAGGGCCAACAAACTTAATCAACTGGGAGATACCTGTGTAATGAATATATACCCTCTTGCCACTGCCCCAACCTAATCCAGAGTCACACTTCCAATGTAATTTGATAAATATTTCTGATGAATATTTCTGCCTTGTTATTTATTTATTTTTCTTTTTAGGTCGCACCTGGCAATGTTCAGGGGTTACTCCTGGCTCTGAACTCAGGAATCACTCCTGGCGGTGCTTGGGGGATGCTGGAAATCAAACCCGGGTCTGCCGAGTGCAAGGCAATTGCCCTACTCACCGTGCTATCACTTCAACCCCTGCCCTGTTATTTTTTAGGAGTCAACTGCAACATTTTTCAACCATCTCTAGTGAAATATTATAGTTTCTAATATCGAATTCAACTCACTTTCTTTGTGGGGACTTCTGTGGCAGGGATTAGACTTGAAGTGACCCACATGCACAATAAGTAAATTCTCTAAATCTTTAAATTGTCTCCCTAGCTCTAGATTCACTTTTTAAAAATTGGAAGCACTCCACATTCATATCAACACTGGTTGTTTTTGTTCTTTTGGATGCGCGCCAGTCTCTGAGGTTGAAAGATGATATCTCATTGTTGTTTTGATCTGCATCTCCCTGATGATTAATGATGAACAGCATTTTTTAATGTGCCTTTTGGCCATTTGAATTTCCTCTTTGAAACAATTTCTGTTCATTTTATCACTCCCCCCATTTTCTGGTGGGATTGGATGCTATTTTCTTGTAGAGTTCAACCAGTGCATTCTAAATCTTTGATATTAATGCCTTATCAGAAGGGTATTGGGTGATAATACTTTTCCATTCCATATGCTGTCTTTGTATCCTGGTCACTATTTCCTTTGAGGTGTGGAAGCTTCTTAGTTTATGATAGTATCATTTGTTTTTATCTCTGCTTTCACTTGCTTAGTCAGTGGCATTTCATCTTTAATATCCATGGATAGGGAAAATAGGGGCTAGGAAGACTGGTCAATGGTTGTACCTAATCACAAGTGTGTGTGTGTGTGGAGCTGAGGGTAGGTAAGATAGAGAAGAGACCAATATGACAATAATAGCTGGGAATGATTACTCTGGACAAGATCTAAGGGTTAAACCCTGTTAAGGGATACTCTTGATAATCTTTCAGTGTCAATATTGCAACCCACAATGCCCAAAAGGAGAGAGAGAGAGAGAGACAGAGACAGAGACATACAGAGACAGAGAAAGAAAGAAGAAAAGTGCCTGCCATAGAGGCAGACAGGTGTTGGGAGGTGGAAGTGATGGGAGGGAACCTGGGGACACTGATGTTGGGAAATGTACACAGGTGGAGGAATGGGTGTTGGAATACTGTATGATTGAAATCTAATCATGAACATCTTTGTAAGGGTCTTCTCACAGTGATTCAATAAAATATTTAAAAAATTGGAATACCATTGTATAAAGTGAATGATATTTTACCTTTAAGTGTAGGGCATTCTACTGACCATATGTTGCTTTGCATGAGGTTCCTTCTGTTACCTATCTTTCAATAAATATTAATTGCTTTGAAAAACTAGAATAAAGAGGGAAAAGACTCATGAAGAAGATCATTTAAGACACAACTATCACATTCCAAGTAAAAACTACGTCACTGGGTGGTGGTAGTAACAGGCAATGAGAAATTAAATGCATAGTGAATTTATCTTTCATGTAGTAATGCTAGTATTGCAAATGGAGTGTGTGTGAAGAATGTATAAAAGATTATTTCAAGAATCATGTAGTAGTGAACAGGAAATGAAAGATGGAATTTGCATAAAATATGGAACCCTACAGACTTACTCAGGATTTGAATTATTTGGTATATGGTTTCCTAAAATATTCTCAGAAATTTAGGATCCAGAAAGTTGAAAATTTATTGCTGAATTTACTTTTGTTTATCTAGTTTATATTTGCCTGAAAATTCTGCAATAATATAAATATTAGAGACAAATCTAGGAAGAAACCAGTTTTCAAACATTTGGATTTTATTTTATTTTATTTTATGATTTTTAATTTTTTTTATTTTATTGAATCACCATGTGGAAGGTTACAAAGTTCTCAGGCTTATGTCTCAGTTATAAAATACTCAAACACCCTTCCCTCCACCAGTGCCCATATTCCACCACCAAAAACCCCGGTACACTTCCGCCTCCCAGTTCCCCGCACCCACCCACGTAACTGATAAATTTCACTTCGTTTTCTCTTTACCTTGATTACATTCCATATTTCAACAAAAAACTCATTATTGTTGTTGGAGTTTCCACCCCAAAAAAACAGTTCTACTGCCAAGGAAGCATTTGATAATTAGTTTTCCATTGCTGGGAATAAAGAGATATTAAGTCCTGCTGTTCCAAGCACATAACATTTTTTTCCCCCACTTTCCCACACCACCAAGTTCATGCCTGCTTAGTAATCCTCATAATATGACTGATGCCACGCCGCCCAACAAAGGGGAAAAAAAAACCCAGAAAGAGGTATCGGCCCCGGCCCGAGACTGCCCAAGTGTCCCGCTGTTCCAAGTACATAATTTTTTTCCCCTTTTTTCCCGTTCCCATGCCACCAAGTTTGTGCCTGCTTATTAGACATCATAATATGGCTGACGCCATGCCATTTCTTCCCTAGAAAGGAAGAGATCCAAGAAAGAAGGATATTTCCTCTCCTCGGCTGGCGTGGGGTTAAGGCTTAGTTCACATTCTACAGAAATGGCTGCTACTTTGATTGCCTTCAATAATTCAACAAAAGACTCACTATTATTGTTTGGATTTTCCCCCCAAAGTCCGACCTGCTTAAAAGGAACCATTTCATATTGCTGACAATTAGGAGATATTAGGTCTCGCGGCCGCAGCAGCAGCCGCACGGTTTTGGAGTTCTGTGTAAAGTCCAGGGAACATTCTGCCAGAAAGTACATCACTGCAAGCTTTTACTCCCCTTTTGTGGTGCTGATAAAATGGAAAAGCCTGGAGAGAGAAACCCTTCCCCGCTGTCGCAGCCTGGGGTAGGGGCTCAGTTCACCGTCTGGAGGCATTTCAGTGGGCTGCTGGTGTCCAAAGTCGTTCATTTGGCCTCCGCGATGCTGCTCATTTGACGGCTGCATTGGAAAAAAGAAACATTTGGATTTTAAACCCTTATTAACTGCACAGAATGAACAGATACCATTTTATAAGCTGAAATGGGATATATGTACTTAATTTGTATATTTTTGAACTTTGAGATGGTACACATAAATTGGTTAAAGTTAGATAATGGAATTGTAAATAGTAAAACTCACTTTTTAATTTGTCACTGAGAGGAGTGAATATTTAGGGATATTTGTGATCAAAAGATAATAATTTAAGCTCAGAAAAATAGTACAAGGGCTTAAGCAGTTTTACTTGCATGAGCCTAATCCTGGTTCAATCCCTGGAACCTCCAATGGTTCCCCAAGCACTGCTAGGAGTGATCCCTTAGCACAAAGCTATAAGTAAGTCCTGAACACCACTGGGCATGACCCTGTCCCGAAATAAAAGTAAATATTTTACTCCTGACTACTCATAGGGAGTACTCTTGGGGAGGGGCCGGAGCAATAGCACAGTGGGTAGAGCATTTGTCTTGCATGTGGCTGACCTGGGTTCGATTCCTCCATCCCTCTCAGAGAGCCTGGCAAGCTAGCGAGAGTATCCTGCCCGCATAGCAGAGCCTGGCAAGCTACCCGTGGCGTATGTTATATGCCAAAACAGTAACAACAAGTCTCACAATGGAGACGTTACTGGTACCGCTCGAGCAAATCATGAACAATGGGACGACAGTGTGACAGTGCAGATCCTTAGGGATCACTTCTAGTGGAAATCAAGTGACCATATGTGTTGCAGGTGATGGAAATTGAATCAGGCACATAAAAAGGAAATACCTTACCTGCTCTATGACCTCTCCAAACTAAAAATTTTAAATATGTTATTTGCAGCATGGTCAAATTTTGCATATTTTTATTTGTGCATTTATTATGCATCCTGTGACACTAATATAATTGAGACAAGTATTGAAATATAAAGTTTATTAATGTGGTTAAAAAAACCTAACTTGCAAAAGATAATTCCAGAAACATGATGAAATATTATTTATGGAGATTGTTTATTATGGAGAAAAATGTGATGATTATGTTCTTAAAAATATATTACGGATTTGTGTGTATCCCCCACCGCTCAATTAACTAAAATTTTAGTTTTGCTTGAATAATGTACACAAGCTTCAAAGTCATAAGGTTTGTTTTTGTAAAACATTATTTCTATTTGATACAGTCAGAACTATAGTAGTTCTAAAAAGAACAATTGAGAAACATTATAAATTAAATTTTAAAAGAGAGTGAATTTTGTGCTCTCTTTGGCTAACCATGAAGAAAATATTCTAGGGCCCCAAATAATAAATGTTCACCATCCTGCTAGGCAAATTTTTTGTTTATGCTACTAAGACTTGCATCACAGTAGGAGTGATATCTGTACATGAAAGAATAAGCCAGAGAAACTTTGCCCATCTACTTTGGAGGAGGTCTGCCATCAAAAGAAATGTATGCTAGGTAGGATTGCATGAATGAAGCTCAATGAAATGATGTCCTATTTTTAACTTGGCGTGTTTCCTCCATTTAAAAAGGCATGGCAGGCTTCGTGTTCATGTTTTCATAAAGAGATGGCTAAATAACATGAGCTAGAGCCAGGAATGGAGAAGGCTTGCATTCCTATATTTTTCTGCCAGAAATGCCTATGTTATTCCCATCTTAGGCCTATTTTGATGAAAGCCTGCCAAATATCTAGAACGGAGCCAGTCTTGCTAAAGCTTCTTTTATGAACCACTGACCTCCAGAGAGAATTATATCCATGAATGACTAGACCTCTAAGTCAACATCTCTCAGTGCTATAAGGAAAACAAAATACTTATATTAAATAATTTTTTTTTTTTTTTTTTTTTTTTTTTTTTTTTTTTTTTGCTTTTTGGGTCACACCTGGCGATGCACAGGGGTCACTCCTGGCTCATGCACTCAGGAATCACCCCTGGCGGTGCTCAGGGGACCATATGGGATGCTGGGATTCGAACCCGGGTCGGCCGCGTGCAAGGCAAACGCCCTACCCGCTGTGCTATCACTCCAGCCCCTATTAAATAATTTTTTAAAAACCTGGAAGGAATGACATAAGCTATTCAGTTCAATAATACCCAACATTTAAAATACAACATGAAATAAAGTAAAACCCTTGTGTGTCAGAGAAAACCCTATAGCTCTCTTTCACTTCCAATTTTTCTTCATAGACTTTTTTTTTCTTCATAGGTACTTCTAGAGCAATTGCACAGCACATAGGGCATTTGCCTTGCACTTGGCTGACTGAATTCGATTCCTTTGTCCCTCTCGGAGAGCCTGGCAAGCTACTGAGAATATCCTGCCCACACAGCAGACCCTGGAAAGATACCCATAGCATATTCGATATGGCAAAAGCAGTAACAATCCTCACAGTGGAGACATTACTGGTGTCTGCTCGAGCAAACTGGTGAACAATGGGATGACAGTGCTATAGTGCTACACAGATACTTCATAGATAAGACATCAGAATGTTCAGTTACTTCACAATGTATGTGTTCTTAGTAGAAAGCTAAATGATATTTTATCTGAAATTTTAATGTTGATTTCAAAATGTGTGTCTCTAGTATCTCTACTATACTTTCAAAATATTTCAAAATTGTTCATTGACATAATGTTGGTTAACATGTGTACAAATTAATATTTATGTTATGTATAGGATACATACATATATAGATATAGATATACCTATCTATCTATACTATCTGTCTATCTATCTATTGTGCCAACTTCCTTTCCACTGTACATTGTTCTTACTTTCAATTGCTCCCTACCCCACCTTGGTAGCAGCACGACTGTCAGAGTATATACTTTCTTTACACTAGGAATTTTCTATTTATTTGCTTGCTTTTTTATATTCCAGATATCAGTCAGATGGTATAGTACTTATCATTTTACTTTTGATTTATTTTGTTTAGTTTCACAACATCGAATTCCACCCATGCTGTAGCAGAACAGATGATGTTTTTTCTTTGAATATATAGATAACCAATAAACATATGAAAAGGGGTTATCAGTAATAATTATTAAGAAAATGTCAATCAAAGTGGAAATGAGAGAGCAGCTCACAAAATTGACAGTAACACATGAAAAAATGTAAAAATTAGTTTTGACACAGATGCAGTGAACATCTTCATTCACTATTGGTGCTACTGTTGACTGGTTCATCCCCAAGAAAAATAGTTTAGTGACTTTTCAAAAACTTAAAAATGGAACTCTTATATTACCAGGAAACTCCAATCTTTGACATCTATATCAAGATCACAACATATTAGTAAGAAATGATATGTGCGGTTATGTTCATTGCAATGATAATTGCAAGAGCCAAGATTTTGAAACAACCTCAGTGCTCAAAAAAACAGAAGATTTGGTGATGCAAACAATGGAATAATATTCAGTTTCAACCAAGGATGAAATCTTGCATTTTGCTACAGCCTGTATGGATATTAGTGTTATGCTCAATACAAAAAAGGGAGCACATATACCAGATGATCTCATTTATATGTGTTATAAAAAGTAGCAAAGTAGGGGAATGTACCATTTCTAATGGCAGCAAACCAAGTGATGGTGGGAGGATGCAGGAAGTGTGAGGAAGGAAACGCTGGTTTAGAGGAGGTGTTATCTCTATCTAAAGATAGTGGTGCGAGATTTTGGCACTTTAGTGGTGGCAGACTTGCAATAAATTTGTATGTCGAAAGCATAAACATGAGCACCATTGCAAACTGTGGTACTTCAATTATGAATTTAACAAAATAATTTAACATAAGATTTATATGCTAAAACTACAACACCGTAATGATGAATTAAAAGAAATAGATAAAGCTTATAGAATAAAAAACTAAATATTAATGATCTACTATTTTTCTTAATTCTTGTGACCTAAAGATAATTCCAATAAAATTCTAACAAATACTTGTTGATATCAATACTCTTTATAAATTTATATGCAAATGTCAAAACCCACAGGGAATAGGTGTGCCAAACAATTAAAGAAACAAAAAGAATAAAGTTAAAAGATTTTAGCATTTCCTTTCAGTGCCTTATTTCAAGACTTGGGGTAACAATTTAGTACTTTATAAACACAAAAATCAGTGGAACTCAGTAGATAAGTCAAAATAAAGTTTTTCACGTATAGTAAATTAATTTCAACAAATGATCAAAGGCAATATGTTAAATAAGACTTGTTTGTGTTCCTTTCAACAGATGATTTTGGATCAATTAGATGCCCATGTGTTAAAAATAGAACATCTGACTCTTTGCTTAACTGTTTTGCATGTTTTCTTTAGTTTAGTTTATGGATTCAGATACATTTTTGCACTATGAAAGAGACTCACTAAAAAAAAAAAGACAGGTTAATGAAATTGTATCTTAGTTTTATCTCTGGCATAAATAATGTCTCCTGAGCATTGAATGTACCTGAGCACGAGCTAGAAGTAATCCCTGAGCACAATCAGAATAGGCCCCAAAGCACGCTAAAATAAAAAAAAGTAAAACAAATATATAACCACAGAAAAGGGAAACATATACACATACCATATATCTGACAAAGAGCTAATATTTAATATTTATGCAACTCAAAAGCAGAAACAACAAAATAATCCTTCCAAACAAAATGCAGAAAAGAATTCAACAAACACTTTTGCAAAGACATGCAGATGGTCTACATGCACATGAAAAAATCACTGTAATAGATTCTAGGGATAACCCAGTAATGCTCAAGATACCAACTGGTGCCAGAATTCAAACGCCAATACTCATACATACAAGAAATTTGGCCATGGCTCCTGATCTATTCTCCCCAGACTCTCACTACAATTTAGTTATAGATGCATATTAATTTAATTAGTCTTAATATTTAAGTGCTAAGTTATTTAAGCACCAAAGAGTTAAGTCATATTTTGGAATAAGCACTTTTTCAACAAAGAGGGTTTTTTTTTAACTTTTCTGACTCATGTAATTATATGTATTTGATACCTACACAATTATGACTTAATAATCCTTCTAATTTTAACTGTTTAGAAATGAATCTTTTTGTTATTTAATTTGTTTTATATATTTTGCATATTTCTACTGAGAAAACTCTTTCAAAGTGCCTATTTACAATTGGGAATTATCCCACTAGGGTCAGCACAAATTATCCACAAAATTATTTTACTATCCAGTACTATTTGAATCTCTGTACAAATTTTAGAGCGCTTTCCCGGAAACTGTCTACATTTTAAAATATTTATGGAAGTTAACTGAGTTAAAATATTTATATTTCTGATGATTTATAACTGTTTATTGTTGCATATGTATTGAGTCATAGATGAAATTTCTATTTCACGTCAACGTAAGTTAATATAGGAAAGTACTAATAGTGATGCATCTGTTATCTTTGAAATTTTTTTGGCCATGGATTGGTATCCTTATGATAAAGTGTTCTGTGCTCTTGGAAAGGGTTTCTTTGCTTACAGGTATCATAATGTGTGTATGTTGTAGGATCTAAGAGAATCAATCTACTTCCAACTTTAAAACTAGTATTCAAATTTGTATTTTCAAAATTTACATTAATTTAGTTTCTCAGTGTACCTCATTAACATATAAACATTAAAATTTACTATTAACTTAAGACAACTTTCTTTGGAGTCATAGTCTTAATAATATGTACAGTGATTCAGTTGAAACAGTAAAGTATGATATTATAGTATTCCATCATAGATTATTAAACACATTTGAAAATATTTTACATCTTTAATGCAAAATCTGTAAATTTGCACAGAAATTATTTCCTCCTCATCCTCTCTTTCTAAATTTGATCCTCTATTTTTCCTCTTCCTCTGCTTCCCATGTTATATTCAAGGATTCCCTATCAATGATTATTGATAAAATGAGCTAACATTTATTTACTTTGACACATGATTAAACAAAAAAGTTGTAAATGAACAGAAGCTTATCAAGGGCTCAAGTCACCAGTATATTTTAAATTTCCTTCCACATTTATGATCTTGCATATGTAATATACATGCATACACTAAACAGTGAGTGCATACACTAATAAAAACTTCTCTCTATATATAATGTCTATAAAGTATTATTAAATGGAAAAATGTGATCAATTTCATTAATTTTATAAAAAATAATTTTTTAGAAATTTCTGAAGATCTTTCCCTACTCTCAACTCAAATGCATAAAGGTAAATAAAAGTGATGATTGGGGTGTGTAATTTCTTTCTTCTGTTACTTGGGACTCTCTCCTCTATTCTGGAGAAGACCCTATCATTTTTTTTTTCCTTTTTTTTTTTGGGTCACACCCAGCGATGCTCAGGGGTTACTCCTGGCTTTGCACTCAGGAATTACTCCTGGCGATGCTTGGGGGACCATATGGGATGCCGGGGATTGAACCCGGGTCGGCCGCGTGCAAGGCAAACACCCTACCCGCTGTGCTATCGCTCTGGCCCCGAGAAGACCCTATCTTTACTGAACATGTTTTTCGCCCCCCTAGATTTAAAAATTTCCCTTTACATACAAAAATTAAAATTGTCCATTATTATGTAATATTTTAATTTAACTTTTAATTTTTTCCTTTGTGAAAGAACTATAAAACTTGGGGCAATAAGGAAGAAGATATTAACATGCATGATAGTATCTTTAGTACTTGCTCTCTACTAATATATTTTTAAATTTTTAAATTTTATTTTTTAATAACGTAGGAGTATTGCTATTTGTTCAGCCATTGATTAAGCTGATTGAATTGGGCATGAACTCCACAATCCTTTTTTTTTTTTAAATTATATCACCGTGAGATAGATCTACAAAGCTTTCATGTTTGAGATTCAGCCATACAATGATGGGACTGCAATGTAAGCATCTCTATCACTTGAAACATGATATTTTCAGATCTGGTTATGCTGGAGGTGATAGGGATAAAACAGGTTGATTTGTAGTTTTAGCAGGATGTGGCAGTGAGAAAATTATACTGAGTCTTCTGAGGTTTTAAGCAAAGTGATTTGTGTTGAAACAGAGGATTATATCCTAACACGTGTGTGACCAAGAATAATCTTGTCTATAGGATACCAAACAGTCATGCATTTCTAACTTCTAGATTTGTATTCAGCAATCCCCACTATGCATTATATTTTTGAAAGACTCAGAGCTAAGGAGGGAGGAGAGACAAAGGGAGGGAAGGAAGGAAGGAAGGAAGGAAGGAAGGAAGGAAGGAAGGAAGGAAGGAAGGAAGGAAGGAAGGAAGGAAGGAAGGAAGGAAGGAAGGAAGGAAGGAAGGAAGGAAGGAAGGAAGGGAGGGAGGGAGGGAGGGAGGGAGGGAGACAAACGTAAACTGAGTCGAGCACAAAAATTGATCACTAATAGTAGCCCATGGCACTCAACATGTTTTCTCTTTCACATTGGAACTTCAACAGAATTATGTGTATCATATTAGTTGAGGAAAATGAAGGAAAATTTCTCAGAATGTTTTGAGTAACTAATGTGAAGGTCTAAAACGGATGGCATCTGCCTTGCTGTCACATTCAGAAGTCCTAAATGTTGCTTAGAGGAACAGACGTCTGAAAAAACAGAATGTTTGGTAAATGTAGACATGAACTGAGACAGTCGGAGAGATGGTCCAGTTGATTAGGTAGTTGCCTTGACCACTCCAACATTCTATTCCTGCCTCCTGGCTCTCCACATGGTTCCCTGTACCCTGACTGAAGTGGCCCCTGAGCACAGGGCCAGGAGTAGTCCGTGAGCACTGCCAGGTGTAGATCCATAACATAAAAACAAAAAAGTGCGTTAACCCCACGAACAGCAAAAGCAATCATTGGGAGAAAGAAGATGGATGGCATCACTTTTCCAATCTCAAATTAAAACAGCATGATATTGGAATAGAAACAGACACGCAGGCCATGGAACAAAGTTGAATATTCTGAAACAGTCTTCCAAGGAAATGATCACTTAATATTTGATAAAGGAGCAAAAAAATTATGAAGTGGAGCAAAGAAAGCCTCTTAAACTTGTTGCTGGGAAAGCGGGATAGCTACATGCAAAAGAATGAACTCAGACCTCTGTCTAATGTCAAACACAAGTCAGACCAAAATGGGTTCAAGAGCTCAATATCAGACCTGAATCCATCAGGTACGTGGAGGGCAATGTAGGCAGAACCATCCATGACATTGACGCTAAAGGCATCTTCAAGGATGAAGCACCACTGACCAAGGAAGTGGAAACAAATATAAACAAATGGGACTGCACTAAACTAAGAAGCGTCTGCACCTCCAAAAGAAACAGTGACTTAAATACGGAAAGAGCCAGCCCACAGAACAGGAAAAAATATTTATCCAATACCCATCAGATTGGGGCTTAATTTCCAGCATACACAAGGCACTGGTAGAACTTTCCAAGAAAAAATTAAAAAACACCTCTAACCATCAAAAAGTGAGGAAAAGAAATGAACAGAAACTTCCTCAAGAAAGAAATTTAAATGGCCAAAAGGCACACGAAAAATGCTCTATGTCGTTAATTATCAGGGATATGCAAATCAAAACAACAATGAGGTATCATGTTACAACACAGAAACTGACCCACATCATTAAGAATAAAAACAACCAATGCTGGTGTGGATGAGGGGAGAAAGGGACTCTCATTCATTGTTGGTGGGAATGCTGCTGGTCCAGCTTTTTTGGAAAACAATATAGGCATTCCTGCAAAAACTAGAAATTGAGTTTCCATATGACCCAGCAACACCACTCCTAGGAATATATCCCATAGCTGAAAAAAAACACATTAAAAAATGACATCTGCACTTGTATGTTTATTGCGACACTGTTCACAATAGCCAGAATCTGGAAAAAAAAAACAAAACAACAAAACAACCGAGTGCCTGAGAAGAGATGGCTGGTTAAAGAAACTTGCTGTGTAGCTGTTAGAAGAGATGAAATGATAAAATTTGCATATAAGTGGATAGACATGGAGAGTATCATGCTAAGTGAAATTAGTCAGAATGAAAGGGACAGACAGACAGACATACAATGACTGCACACATTTGTGGAATATAAAGTAGCATAATATGAGACTAACACCTATGGACAGTAGAGATAAGGGCCAGGAGGATTACGCCATGGTATAGAAGCCGTCCCTACGTGTGGAGGGGGGTAAGTGGGAGGGGCGGGAGGCAGTTGGGATGAGAGAAGGAACTAAGTACATGATGGTTGGAGGGATCGTCCAGGATGGGAGATGTGTGCTGAAAGTAGACCAAGGACCAAACATAATGGCCTCTTGGTATCTATACTGCAAATTATACTGCCCAAAATCAGAAAGAAGTTTTGTATCTGCCACAGAGGCAGGGAGTGGGATGGGACGGCGTGGTGGTGGGACACTGGGGACAGTGGTGGTGGAAAATGTGCACTGGCGGAGGGATGGGTGCTCGAGCATTGTATGACTGAAATGTAATCATGCAAGTTTGTAACTGTATCTCACGGGGATCCAATAAAACTTTTTATTTTTTTTTTGCTTTTTGGGTCACACCCAGCTATGCACAGGGTTTACTCCTAGCTCTGCACTCAGGAATTACTCCTGGCAATGCTTGGGGGACCATATGGGATGCCGGGGATCGAACCCAGGTCGGCCGCATGCAAGGCAAACGCCCTACCCGCTGTGCTATCGCTCCGGCCCCAATCCAATAAAACTTACTTGTTTAAAAAGTGGGTTAAGAGGAAAACTGAAAAACGACTGATAAGAAACAGAATAAAAGGGAATGAAGTAGAGTCAAAAACGGAAACTGGGGTACAATTATGTGAACAATCCTGTGGGATTGGCATAAAATTGGAAAATGTGGTGTTTGTAGATTACTGCGTGAGAATATCTTCATTATGTTGCACCTGGGCAACCCAAGTTAGATCCTTGGCGTACTATAAGGTCTTCCGAGGTCCTTAATGAGTGATCCCCATGTGTTGAACCAGGAGTAAGTCTTGCACACCACTGGGTGTGTCCCCACAAACAAAAAATAGAATCATTATTTGTTCTCATTGGTATACTTAGACACGTTTTCCATAATTGCTTATAAGTACTATAGAGCATGTTAAATAAAAAATAGATGAAAATTATTTGTGTTGTGTTATCATCAGTGTTCGACATATTTTAGTATTCTAAACTGAGCCTTTTGTTTATTTGGGGATGTTTTTATTTAGGATGATGCAAGTGGAAACTCAATTTGTAGTGTATTTCTATGAAAGGATACTCAACTAATAAACTGGATGTCTCAAGGCTGTATTAAATAAAAGCATCATAAAAACAGTTTTATATCAAATTCTAAAATTTTGAAGTAGACAATAACTTTAATATCTTGGGAATATTTGGGAATATTAAAAATCAAGACAAAGAATATCACAGAAGTTAAGATATTGGTTAACCCTGGAGACATTTACAGTGATGTCATTAACTGCATTTATTGATGTGTTTATTTCCTCAATATTTTTTATCTATACATGGGCAAGTATTGCATACACTTTGTGTAACTATCTGTAAAAATTGCATTAGATAATAATGCAGTTTTATAAATTATATATTATCAGTTATTAAGAATGTAAGAAATGGGGAAAACTATAGAAGTTAATAAAACAATTTTAAGAATAAATTATATAAGGCTCATGCTAAAATAATACAAATCACTTTATTGGAAATGTCTAAAAACATATATAAAATTATATGTTTAGAAAAAATAAGGTAGTGAAAATTTAAGCATTACCTCAATAATTAAAATCCAAAGAGGAATGATGCAAAATATTAAAATATAGTAGTATATATTTTTCTTATTTTAACATTAAGAAGCATATATTTTCTTCTTTTGTTTTTTCTAATAATGAGTATGCATTATTTAATTCTTAGAAATCATAGTCATATTCATTGTCATAGCTGCCAGAAGGAAAATTATGTCATGTTCAGTGGTATCCATCATAGTCTCAGCATGGTTCATATAATATTTCCTGGGGCCGGTTAACTGAAACTTGTATCATTGGGGAATTAAAGCATTTGATGTGACAATTGTGCAATTTTGAGGTAATCCCCTCTGAGGATAGTACAGGGAAAGTTTTCACTGTGGATGAAATGAGGTGATGTGCTCCCTGGAGGTTAGAGGAGACAGGAATGGAAGATTGAGATTTTAAAAAATGTACAAAATCAAACTTATCCATTGCCTGGTTTTGCTAGAAATTGTTCTGCTCATTTCTACTAGAACTCAAACCTGTTTAGTTTTCTTTGTTTTGGGACTAAAGCGATAGCACAGCGGGTAGGGCTTTTGCCTTGCACATGTCCGACCCGGGTTTGATTCCTTCGTCCCTCTCGGAGATGCCAACAAGCTACTGAGAGTATCCCGCCCACATGGCAGAGCCTGGCAAGCTCCCCGTGGCATATTCAATATGCCAAAAACGATAACAACAAGTCTCACAATGGAGATGTTACTGGTGCCCGCTCGAGCAAATCAATGAACAAAGGGACAACAGTGCTACAGTGCTATTTTCAGAAATTAAAACACAAAAATCCTGCCATTGTCATTATAAAGCTGGGTCTTAGGAGTACAACTGCTTGATGCTGACATTCCAAAAATATACAGCTAATTAATTTTCATCAGTCTTGGTTTGAATAAACTAAAGGCTTACGAGGATATCTCAGAGAAATGATTAAAGAGTTTGTAACGAAAATTTGACTATTGAAAGTTTCCTAATCCCTTAGAACTAAAACAAATTTCAAGTGGTCTCCCCTTAGCTTCATTGTTGATTAAATAATGCTGCACAGTATTCACAAAAGCCGAGACAATGAATAAACCTAAACGGTTATCAACGAGTTACTAGATGAGTAAGCTCTGGTATCCATACTTAATGAGGGACAACTCATTCACTAGAAAAAAAATGAAATTTTGCCTCTTGGGTCAAAAATGATTATAATGTAAGGTGATTATTATAAGAGAAATAGGTAAGAAAATGATCCCATATCCCCATTTATA
Source organism: Sorex araneus (assembly GCF_027595985.1). Taxonomy (NCBI): domain Eukaryota; kingdom Metazoa; phylum Chordata; class Mammalia; order Eulipotyphla; family Soricidae; genus Sorex; species Sorex araneus. Next base: position 214,773,287 of record NC_073303.1, read on the forward strand.
TGTTGACAAGGAGTTACTAAAGCAAATGAACTGGCAAGAAAAATCAAAACTAATTCTGTGATGCACTAGCAATTATGATGGTTACCAGAGTAAAATGGGAGAAAAAAGGTATGAACAAACTGTCTTTTTCCTACTGGGGTGACAGTAGCACTTTTTTTATTGCTGTGGTAAATACAGTTATATACATGTGGAGTATCAAGCTAAACCCTTACATTTCATGATTGCAAATCAATAAGGAAAAGCAAAATAACACCAATATTAACTCCCTAACTGAGTAAGAACTACAGTGGTTATCAGAGAAAGTGAGAAAGGAAAGCAATGAGCACTCTTTTTGATATTAGGATTACCCTTGAGTTTTGTAGGGATACAGTTTGGATATTGAGCCACATTTTATAGTGCTCAAGGGCCAATCTGACTTTGCTCAGAGAACACTCAGAGTAGTGCTCAGGGAATGTATACAGATATGCAGTCCAGAGATCTAATATGAGTTAACCACATGCAAGGCAAGTGCTTTAACCTCTTGTACTATCCGGCTCTCTTGGATATAATGTTATAAAATTGAATTTCTTCTTTATGTAAACATAAAAAACATAAGATGTGCAAGTGATTGAATATATTCTTTATTCATATTTTTCTAAAAATACATGTATTAACTTTCTTTCTTCACCTTATAAAACAAGTTATTAATTCCTACTACTTTAAGTCTACAAAATTCCAGGTGTGCAGCCTTACATCTCTTTAAGTATGTAAGCCACCAGCAATTTTAGAAAGTACTCCTCTTTCCATACCTCCAGAGTTCTTTCCCTTTGCTGCCAAATAATAATCATATATTTTAAAGAGGCCATAGTGATTTTTGTTTTGATTAGTGCAAATAAAAATTAAATCAGAATAAACCAGGTATTTGTATATTAAGTGACACAGTGCCCCCAATATATATTAATGACTAAAAGAGACTCTACAATAACCAGATACTTCACATACTGCAAGGAGATTGTCTTCAAAATGTAATGGGCAGAAAATGCCTGCAAAACTCAGGAAAATATTAAAAGAGGGGCTTCTTAATACCTCAGAGGGATACTGATTAGACTCTGGTCCTCAAAGGATGCAGACAAGTGAAGAGGTATATAATTAATAACTGTACAAATCATTCCCCCCTTTTAAAAATTGCTGTAATCTTAGTTATATATTGATATAAACTAAGATTAGAATATCAGATTAATATCTTATCTAATATCTTCAAATTATATAAGCTAATTTTTCTAAACATACTTTATTAGGGGCTCCAGCAATAGCACAGTGGGTAGAGTGTTTGCCTAACACGCAGCTGATATGGTCCGATTCCTCTGCCCCTCTCAGAGAGCCTGGCAAGCTACTAAGAGTATCTCGCCCGCATGACAGAGCATGGCAAGCTCTTCATTGTGTATTTGATATGCCAAAAACAGTAAAACAAGTCTCACAATGGAGACGTTACTGGTGCCTACCCAAGCAAATAGATGAACAATGGGACAACAGTGCTACAGACAGTGCTACTTTATCAGGTTGATCAGGAAGTACAGGAATGAGGTGATTGTTTTGCATGAGGCCAGCTGTGGTTCTGTCTCTGGCACACCAACAGTCTTCTTAAAACTACCAAGAGTGTTCCCTGAGAAAAGGGCCAAGATAAACCTTGAAGATGGCTGCATGGTGAGGTGTGGCCCCAAAACCAATAAAAATGAGAAACACTCTTTGTCGAGCTTATTCTGAAAAAAAATGTGAAATTTTATTTTCTAAATCCTGTTTACTTAGGTATGCGTTACTCTCTTGAATAATGCCAGGTTAGTTTATTACTGAATTTCAAACCACTTTTTAAGTAGTGCAGTAGCTCATTGATTTTGTCATCTTCAGTAATTCACAGTGGAAAGACTGATAGACTAATTATCTTTATTGTATTCATTTTATGTATTGATATTTTACAAGTTATGTTTATTTGTTCCTCCATTCTTTAATCATCAGCATCATCATCATCATCCTCCCATTGATCATTGACTTTCTCAAGAGTTCTCAGTAACATCTCCATTCGTCCTAGCCTTGAGATTTTAGAAGCCTCTCTTTACTCATCCTTCCCAATGATGCTGCATTGGAGGCTCTTTCAGAATCAGGGGAATTAAACCCATCATTGTTACTGGTTTTGGCATATGAATACGCATGGAGAGCTTGCCAGGCTCTCCCAGATTCTTTAATAACTTTTGTTTTAGATAATCAGAGATCACTGTTCTCTGAACTTAGGGATCATTAGCATTTTTCTTATCCAACTATAGTACTTTTTAAAACTTTTTTGGTCACACTTGGCGATGCACAGGGGTTATTCCTGGCTCATACACTCAGGAATTACTCCTGGCGATGATCAGGAGACCATAAGGGATGCTGGGAATTGACCTGGGTAAACTGCATGAAAGGCAAGTGCCCTACCTGCTGTGTTATCGCTCTAGCCCCCTAATTCTAGTATTTTTATGACATAACAGTAGTCATTTAACAAAACTTGCTAACAAAAATAATAAAAATATAATACTAGCAAAAGTATACATGAAAGAAGGGCTATATATTTAAATTAATTGAGTCAATTATCATAAATTATCTCTCACATTGACATAGAAATTTACAAATAAAAAATGTGATGCTGATGTATTAAATAATTTTAAAAATCATACCTTAGTCAATGAAGAAACAAAGAAGCCTATACTGTAGCTGCAGCGTCAATGTTATTTGTCCGCGAGTAATACTTTCTTCTCTCACCTGTATTTCTTAATACCCTTCCTAGATGGATTGTGTTCACTTTTCACGTATTTAGATCTTGTGTGGGATTGTGTAACTGTTTGGTGGTTCTGTCTGTTGATATATCATTGCAAAGTGGTTTGGTTTGCAGAAGAGAATAACTCTTTGTCATTGACTGTTAGAGAATTCAGTTTGGGGAGCTCTGGTCCCTTTTAAAGTTTACAGGGGACAATAAGTCTGTAATCAGAAATAAGAAGGGAGAAAGACTTTTTCAACACAAATTGCAATTGCCTCGGGTCCTGTGAGCATTAGGAGAAATGGTGCATGGCTACAAGAAGAACTGCAGTGAACGCTCGGTCTAATTCACAGACATTAATCAAAATCACCTGAGTAATTCCTCCAAATCCTCCTTCTAATGGTGGGATCAGTGTTTGGCTCACCTAGATCCATTCTTAATCTTTAGCCATGTTAAAAATTATTGGTTATCTCTGTTCTTTCTACGCCTCATACGCATTTGTTTCCTCTACAAACATTTCTCAGCTAAAAAGTCACATTTGTACCACTATCATAGGTTTCTTAGTTTTTAAACCAATGGTTTACTGTAGGTTTTGTGATTACATCAGTGAAAATTGAATTCATGCATTCTTCTCAGAATACTCCATCATTTGTCAGTATTCACATATTGTTTTCACGCAGTCTGCATAATGGTATATAATTAAAGGTTTTATTTTTTTCGGGATTGTTTTGTTTTTGTGTATGCTGGCTATAAAGACTAACCCCAAACATTGTGCTACACTTTAAAAATGAATAAAATTAGGGCTGTCTCAACAGTACAGCGAGTAGGGCGTTTGCCTTGCACACGGCTGACCCGGGTTCGATTCCTAGCATTCCCGTATGGTCCTCTGAGCATCGCCAGGGGTGATTCCTGAGTGCAGAGTCAGGAGTAACCCCTCTGCATTGCCAAGTGTGAAAAAAATATTAATAAAATTTCCTCAATAAAAGTTTTTTTTTATTTTGTAGAATTTTAATGAAATGAGTGACTATAATAAAAGGTATTAGAAAAAGTATTATTTAAAAATACTCTGGTTTTAGGTGCAGAGTTTTTTGTTTGCTTTGTTTTGTTTTTACTTTATTGCAAAAGGTGATTATAAAAAGTGTTATGTTTATCAAGAAACTTTCTTCTTTTAGGTAAAATTTAGGACTATAAGGAAAATATTTATACAATCATACTTCTCAAAGCATACAACTTGCTGTGATTGATTATAGGTGAGTCTCAGAAACTTTATTATTGAAACTTCATCAGTGTGTCAGGTTTTCACATCTGTCTTTTTAGTCCTAGCATGTGACATATCTAGAATTTTAATGTTACCTAAGAATATACTATTCTTTTAAAGAAGGTAGTAGAACTTAGTTTTTGTTCTAGTGATAAGATTGATTTGCAGAAAAACATGACATTATTTAATAGAGTTTTCAGTGATGATTTTAGGTACAATCATGAACAGGAATATGGAGAACTTTCAAAGGAAGAAACAAAAATTCAAGACACTGACAAATGAAAAAGAGTGACTGTCATAGAGGTGAAGTGGAAGAGAATATAAAAATGTAATAAGTATAGTTAGCATATAGTCAGGTCAATAAATCATGATATCTTCTACACTGAATTTATTCCAAGATACATTTTGTGAACCAGGACAAATTACATGGATTCCTTATATCAAGTCTTTCAAATTCTTGTTGAACAGCTGTTTAGGTGTTGTTTTAGTGGAAAAAAAAATTAATGTTGGCCTATATTTAACTACCATTAACATAACTAAAAATGTATTGGTATCTATTACTAAAATTAAAAGTTAGAATTTGGTTTTAATGCATTTCAGGTTAACTGGTTAAATCAATTTTGCTTAATCCCATGACAAAATTATAGCTTATTAATTCATTAATGTAGAAATGAATTGAAAATGGCTATTTTGGGGATTAGAGACATAGTACAGTACAGTGTATATGATGGTTGCCTTGCACTCAGTTGACCTGGGTTTAATCTCTGGCACCTCATATGGTTCCTGAACACCATTAGGATGATTCCTGAGCACAGAACCAGGAGTGAGCCCTAAGGACGACTCAGTGTGGCACCATTATTATGCTTTCTATATATATATGCATATATGTATATAGTTTTTGCTGTATATATATTTTGCTTATATTATATAATACATTGTATCTTAAATAATATATTATAATAAATTATATATATTATATATGATATTGGGATTCCTTTTTTCAGAGTTTAAACTTATGTGCTATTTTATTAATCTAAGTTCATATCCTTACTTTTCTCTCAGTGTACTTGTTCAGTTATATTTAAATACCATTGCATCATGAGTCTCCAACAATCTTAAAACTTAATTATTTTTATTAGTTATAATAATAGTTGATTTATTTGCATGATTGTGTGTAGCTCAGTATAAAATATCTTAAAGAATATCTGCCTTCTAAAAATGCTATTCCACATAAGAAAAGAAAAACGAAGAAAATTTCTCTGATGATAATTGATAGCCCTAATCAAATCAATAAAACTAACAGCTTGTTTTTCTATATTAATATAGAAAAATATCTAAAGTAAATTTAGATAAATTTAACAAAACTCAATTATAATGTTTTATATTTAAAAGACTTAAAATTAGATATTTGTATTATCTTGGAAACCTCCTGTTTTATCTACTTTTATCTACTTTTTCAAATTCTGCTATTTGAAATATATTTATCTTTATTGTATCCCAAGCTGAAAGGATTCATTGAGCAAATTAATTGAAATATTGATATTTTCTATATAATACACTTTAATTACCCAGCTACTTTTACAAACACTCTGGCACTTTTCTTGCTTATTCATTTCATGTTTTCTGTATTAGCACTGTCTTGGAAATATATTTTTTTAAATGGAGTTAATGTTACTTTTTCCTGTTCATTGAATGTGTAAATTAACACCACAATGGATGTTCAGCAGCTGCCAAGTTTGGTGTGCCACAGTGCAGTAATAATATCCAAAATGTAAAATAACTGTAGTACTGTCACTGTCATCCCGTTGCTCATCGATTTGCTTGAGTAAGCACCTATAACGTCTCCATTTTTGAGACTTGTACTGTTTTTGGCATATTGAATACGCCATGGGTAGCTTGTCAGGCTCTGCTGTGCAAGCAAGATATTCTCGGTAGCTTGCTGGGCGGGCTCTCCGAGAGGGGCAGAGGAAACGAACCCGGATTGCCAACATGCAAGGCAAACACCCTACCGCTGTTCTATTGCTCCAAATTAGACATAATTTCTAACTTTTGAATAAAACATGAGTACAATATTCTTAAAATCAGTCCAGTTACTAGTGGTCTGACTATTGTATTTTAAAACAAATAAGCTTAGTGCTGTAGTAAAGCTCTGAGGGAAGATGGTGGCTCTTTGATAGTGGGCCTGACTTAGAGAGGCTGCATGTGGTGCAGTTACCCCAGAAAGACATTATCAAGTTTCTACAGGGCCATGGTTCTGGCTCATTTCTAACAGAATGTAATTAGTGAACATTGAACCTGTAGCCCGGCAGTTAAGACGAACTATATGAATATTTATGAAGACAAACTCTAAAAATATGAAGAGGCTGATTGTGGGCCAACAAAGTACAAATTCTGTTCTTAAGAAAAGAAAAGATGGTTCAAATTTTAGAGAAGAAATAAAACTTCAAGAAGTTAAAACTTTTGTACTTAATTCTCAACTTTTATAAATCCTTTAAGAGTAAACTGTTTTATTCTACATGTTTTAAACATCATTACAGACAACTACTGTGAACCCATATTGCAAAAATAAAAGCCTCAATGCAAATCCATCTAATGTTCAGGATCACCAAATCCCATTAATCATCGATTTTCAAGTGGGCTCAGTAACCTTTCAATTCGTCCTTTCCCTGAGATCTTAGAAGTCTCTCTGGACTCTGCTCTCCCAATGATGTCACACTGGAGGCTCTTTCAGGGTCTGGGGAATGAGATCCAGCTTGTTACTGGATTTAGCATATGAATACAGCATGGGAAACTTGCAAGGCTGTCCCTTGTGGGCAGGAAACTCTCAGAAGCTTGCCAGTTTCTCCCAGAGGGAGAAGTAGGCTATAAGATATGCGGCTGCGAAGCAGCAGAGAATCTCTTCCCCACATTCCTGTTCTGTCTTCCCCAGGGCCCCTCAGAGGGGGTGGGCTCCAGGTTCCTTCCCCACCCTGAGCAGAGCTCCCGGCGGCCGAAGCCCACCTGAATCTAGCCACAGCCATGCTCGAGGCCCCTCTCCACACGTTCAGACAGGCCTCACACATGAAGGTACCGGCAGAGGAACCCCGGTGTGTGTAATCCCATCAACAGCCAACATCCAGAGACTTAAAAGCAAGCTATTTAATATTATAAGACAAATATACCAGAAGAAAAAAGTAAAAAGCGAACAGAGGAGGTTAAGAGGAGGGTGGGGAGGGTAGAGAAGGGAAGGGGAGGACAGAACAGGAAAGGATGGGAGAAGAGAAGAGGGGAGGAGAAAGTAGGGGGAGGAGAGAGGAGAGAGAAGGGGAGAATGGAAAGGGGGAAAGGAGGCTAGGAATGGTTGAGGAAGTGACAGGAAGTAGATCAGAGAAAATGGAAAGAAGAGAAAAGAAAGTTTAGGTGATTCATCATAAGGAAAGGCAATGAATAGATCAACTTGGAATACTTATACCCACAGATGAGTAACTACTTTCAAGCGCATCGCAAGGCAAAGAATAGAAATCCAAAGTAAGATTATAAAGTTATGAGGCAAATATGTATTATTTACACCTTAGTAAAATATGTATGCTCATGTTTAGGTATTTTCTGAATAATTTATCAATTATATGTTGTATTTTCCTTAAAACAATACGAGATTTGTTTAAGAGTAAGTGAATTAAACCTTTGGCACTGTTTTTCTAAGATTGAAATTATACTAGGCACTTTGCTTCAGTTCAAGTGGCAGTTTTTTAAAAAAGAGTTCACTTTTTGTTGCTGTATTTTAGAATATTTCTTTGTTATTCTGATTTTATCCTTTAAAATCAAATTGATGAGTTTGAGCAAGTGACTGTTCTTTATGAATAACTATCATTTTAATTTTTTACAATTCTTGCCTGTCTAGACTAGATATTCTTATTCCTGGACATTAAAGCCTTGCATTTTAGAATTATACCTTCAATTCTAAATTCAAGTCTGTTTTTTTCTCTGTCCTGGCAAGATAGCCTATTCAAGATGTCCAATGGAAAATTATAGACATTCATCAATGAAGGCAGGGGAATCATCTTTTATTGAAAAACCTTAGATTTCTGGATGATTATAAACTACAGCAGACAGAATTACACCCATTGTGTTCCTCGGGGCCATCTTGCATCTGAGAAAGAAAAACAGACAGTAAAGTTTGTTTGTTTCTTAACCACTGTCTACCTAGAGACTTCAAAGATGTCTTTACCTCAGAATTATCTTACATTTTAGACACATATTTCACAGAAAATATTACAGCATGAAATTCAAGTCAGTAAGACTTACAATGTAGCCCACAATACTGTTGAAATTACTAGTTGGTTTATGCGTGAGAAGGTTTCTGAATAGGTATGGTGGTTTGGTACTAGGGCATTAAAGAAGCAAGAAAGAGGGTTTTTTGTTGTTTGCTTTTGATTTTGTATTACCTTTTCTGTGCATATTATTTGAGACATGTACAAGGCAACTCATCTGCGCATAGATACTTGGGAATTATAAATTTCTCTAAGCAGTATAAATCATATGATTTCTTACACTTGCAACATAAAAGTATCCTCTTTTTTACCTGGAATATCTCTTATATCACATTTCCTCCTAGGATGTCTTTAATTTATCTAGTAGAGAGAAAAATTACTATTTTTCTAAAATTATTACCCCCTAATACCCATTTTTAAAATATTATTTCTCCCTCTAATCTTATCTCAAAATTTTGTGAATTCAGATTTGCACAACCTGTAGAAACAACTTTTTTTTATTTGTACAAGGGAATATAATTTAATGATAATAGTTAACAGTAATTGGTTATTGGACTAGAGAGAATAAGAGATAGTGCATAGATTGACAAATATAAAATGTATGGTGATTTTTGGTGGTGGTAGTGTAGTATCCTTTGTATGACAAAAGCGTATACATTATCAGTCCTATAAACCGTGTTATATCAATTAAAAACAAATCTATGAGAGATAGAGTATAGAAAAGTGTTGTCCTAATAAAGTCTAAACCAAATTCCATAGTTTTTGTGTTTACCAATGTTCTACCATTAGATCACAAGGAACACTAAATTTATCCTCTTAATAAGTGTCTCTCTGTGCATGAATTTAGGATAAAATGTAAAGGAAAGTTTGATCCTGAATTTTACTGGAGAAATTTAGTGTGATGTACACTAAAGCTAGTTATATCATTACTAGCATTTAAACAGCAATATGAATGTACATATCCAATGAACAGGAAAAAAGTAATATTAACAAAACAAGGAAAACATTGTTTGCACTTTTCATGGCATATTTTTGAAACCTTAATCCCAAATGTGACAGGTATGGGTAAGAGAAAATGATTTAATGTCTCTAAAGCACAAATGGATTTATAACTAAATCTTCACATATAGTCTTGCATAGACTGAGACTTCAAAACAATTTCAATTTTCTTCCAAATTTTTATTTGTTTTTTCTTGTGTTATTTTTAACGTGTTTTTTTATTAATTAAGACTCTATGATTTACAGAGTTGTTCATAATAGAGTTGTTTCAGGCAAGCAATATTCCAACACCAATCCCATCACCAATGTCCCCTTCCCTTCATCAGTGTCCTCGGATTCCCTACTATCTCCCAAAATGCACTCTTGGAAGCTATATAGCAAATTAATTTCATATTACTTGCTTCAACAAAGCATAAAAAAGTGTTAAATAGAATTATAAAATAAATCAATAAAAGTCCACTTCTAGTGATTGATATATGATTTTAATCTATATAAAGAAATTCAAGCCACTTAATACAATATAGCCAACTGCCTATTCTCATTTACATAAGTAAGTGTTCAGCTGTGACATTTAAAATATATTGCAACACATTTTATTTTGTACTTGGATCATATTGTGGTAACCATCATATCTCGCCTATCATAAATTAAGCTTCTATTTTCCCTTTTAGGAAAAAAAATCAATAAAAGTCAATCTCTGATGATTAATTGCTGTTTTTAACTTTTCATATTCTAGTAGAGAATAACTATATGCACCATTAATGAGTTCCATACTCAATGCTACATGATATGAATTTTCTCCTATCCTTTAAAGTGTTATTTTAAATACATTGTGCAAACAAATGGGTCCAGGGCTATGAATTGCTGAAGCTGTTGTCTGCAGATAAAGCTTTGTACAATTCCTTCAAATATGAATGATAATCTAGCAGATAAAGTATTCTTGATGAGGTTTTTATTTCATTGAGTTTTTGTACTGTATTCCTCCAAAATTCTCCTGGCTTATAGTCTCATATATATATATATATATATATATATATATATATATATATATATATATGTATATGCGGTTCCTCACACATGAAGGAACTGGCAGAGGAACACAGATGTTCAGGACCTGGGACTGAGATCTCCAAGGCTGCTTGGATCGGTACAAGGACTCTTCCACCCTGACCCCCATTTTCCAGTAGCTAGGAAGTCACACCCAGAAACTGCCCCCCCAGCACCGTGTAATCCGATTAACAGCCAACATCCAGAGACTATAAAACCAAACTCTTGGAAGCCTAGTTCTAAAAAGCCTAGTTCTCCCTCTTGGAGAACCTGATAAACTATCGAGTTTATTCCCCGCACAGGAGAGCCTGGCAAGCTCCCCATGGTGTATTCATATCCCAAAATACAGTAACAGATATATACATACCTCTTGGAGAGCCCGGTAAGCTACTGAGAGTATCAAGCCCACGAGGCAGAGCCTGGCAAGCTACCCGTGAGTATTGGATATGCCAAAAACAATAACAATAAGTCTCTCAACGAGAGACGTTTCTGGTGCCTGCTCAGACAAGTCAATGAGCAATGGGATGACAGTGACAGTGATAGTATTTAGATAATTATAGGTAATATATCTAAGCAGTTGGATATATCATGTTTATAATTGGTTAATATTTTTATTATTGACAGGTAATAATAGAAAATATTTTATCTATTTGTGACATACCTGACTTGATCCAACCTTTTCTGTATATCAATTGATTTGTTAGAACTGGGAAGTATGGTATTAGGGGATGACAATGATCATTGCGATAAGAATTTTTAAATAGTGTGCATTTGTATGTAGAATTTGAGACAAAATGAATACTAAAATAATACTTGGAAGTAATTCCATCAGTATGAAACTATTTTGTTAATATTTATTTCACAAAAAAGCCATTGATAAATATAAAATTAAATTTTATTAGAAATGTCAGAAATAGTTATATTTTAATTAGATTGAAAAACAATGACAAGTTCTAATATTTTAATCAGAAATACAAAAAGAGGATGACACTTATCAATAAGTATGGATAGCCATTGCTAGAAGGATTGTGGTAGGAACGAAGCCCTTATTCACTATTAGTGGGGATGTCATCTTCTGTGGGAAGTAATATGGATATTTCTAAAAAAAATTAAAATGTTTAAGACTCCCATATGATCCAGCATTATGATTTCTTGGCATCTACTCCTAAAGCACAGTTACTTGGAAAGTATATATTCACACCTGTGTTTATTGCTTCACTTAGTTCAATAAGTAAGATATAGAAGAATTCAAATGACCAACTGCAGATGAATGTAGGGCATTCTCCTTTCATGCAGCTGACCCGTGTTCGATTCCTCCACCCCTCTCACGGAGCCCGGCAAGCTACCGCGAGTATTGTGCCCACACTGAAGAGCCTGGCAAGCTACCCATGGCGTATTCGATATGCCAAGAACAGTAACAATAAATCTCACAATGACAGATGTTACTGGTGCCTGCTCAAACAAATCGATGAGCAACAGGATATTACGTTACATTATATTACATTAATTATATTACATTACATTACATATATGTGTGTGCAGATAGATATAGATATAATGGAATATTCTGTTGCTCTAATATTAAGAGAAAATTTATGCAATTTGCTACAATTATGAATGGAACTAGAATTCATGTTCATAAATTCATGAAACATGAATGGAACTAGAAGTTTTGTTCACTAAGTGAAATAAGTCAGAATGACAAGGGCAGATACAGAATGATCTCTCTCCTTTCTGGGACTTAAAAACTGTACAGTGAGGTAGCAACAAAGACCCACAGTCAACATAATAGGAAGATGAATCCACACAATTGAGTTTGGAGTAGAGGGATTAAAGGGAGGGTAATAGAGTCTTTAGGGAGGATGATGGGAACATTGGCAATGTAGGAATTAGGTACATGAAAAAATACTATTAAGAGTATTATACAGCACAGAATGTCAAAAACATTTTTAAATAATATGAAAAGAAATCAAAAGCATTAAGAGCATATAGGAGTAAAAGACAGAGTCTTGACTTAGCAGTGGACATTCAATGTGCCTTTGAGCCTTAAACCTTACAAGCACATAAAAAAACAACTATTTATCAGGAATCAAAAAGTGTGAGGCTGTGATACTTGAGAGATGGGTTTCCTCCATATCCACTTTTGCTTTCTGCAGGGTTCAATATCCTAATTTCAATGTAAGGAATTGGAACATGAATAAAGTAAAGACGGTGATATGGAGACATAAAATGGCTTTATTTTCAGGGCAGGCAACCAGTGATGCAGGATTTGTACTGGTAAGTATATCTAAAGTTCTGTGTAGTCTCTTCATTCTTTTCTGAGTACCATCAATGCTTTGTGCATTTGAACAGTTCATGAGGGTGGACAGAGAACAGCTAATGGAGAACAGTGACGTGAATATATCTTACGGAAATCACTCATTGGTGAGAGAATCTGGAGTTTTGAACGAAAATGGAGATATCTCATTTAATATCAAAGTTTTCAATTATAACCAGAGAGAGGCGTTTTAGAGTATTTTTATCCTACTCTAGTCCTTAAATTAGAACTTTCTTGCATCCTGCTTAACAATACCCAAAACCAAGGTTTGACAGGATTAAGCTGATTTGTCTATTTGTCAGAACACAAACGAGCATATCATCTCAGTATGATTTATTGGGCTTCACAGACATACTAACAGGTGATTAGCCCTGTTCAATAAAGTATTACAACTACTAAAGATTGTTGCTTTTTGTACACATGCTTGACAAAATAGACTCAAAAGCATTCACTTTTTTTTTTTTAATTGAGGGGGAAGTTACACCCTAAGGTACTCAAGATTTACTCCTGGCTGTGCACTCAGGAATTATTCTTGGTGGAGCACAGTGGGGCATATGGAAGGTTGGAGACCAAATCTGGGTCCACCACTGTCATCCCGTTGCTCATCGATTTGTTCAAGCAGGCACCAGTAACGTCTCTCATTGAGAGTCTTATTGTTACTGTTTTTGGCATATCCAATACACACAGATAGCTTGCCAGGCTCTGCTGTGCGGGCTCCATACTCTCGGTAGCTTGCCGGGCTCTCCGAGAGGGGCGGAGGAATCTACACGGGTTGGCTGTGTGAAAGGCGAAAGCCCAACCACTGTGCTATTGCTCCAGCCCATCTAAGATAAACTACCCACTGTACTATTTCTTCAGCCGTCACTGAACTTTTTTTTGCCAGTATAAGATGTATGTAGAATCACAGTATAGTCCTTTCTCGATAAACATTTTATCTATATATAATATTCATATCTCATGCATATTACATACACATAAATATTTTAAATACCTTGTATTCTGTTACCTAGAACTTTTTCTGTTTGGCTATTCAACATATATATATATATATATGTATATGCTAATAGCAAAATTGATCTTTTCTATTCTTTCCCTAATTACATACTTGACTTATAATATAAGAAGTATTTAATATAAAGTTTTAAGCACTGCCTTTTTGAAATGCTTTGACAATTGTCAAACTGCATGATAAATTAAAACTTGCAAAAATAAATGAACAGGTCAACTTTTTAAAAAATAGATTTCTGTTTAGCTAATTTTGCTATTCTGGTCATGAAATCTTGTGATAAAAATAAACTCTATTATCCACACTTATTTTCTCAGCTATTGTCCATATATAGAGTCTTTATAAGGATCTATTTATATTCATTTCTGTTGCATAAATGTATGTATCCTATGTAACTTTTATTAAAATAATAACTACATTTAAAATATGTCCATACCTACTAGGTTCTTCGATTTAGTTACATAAAGTTTTTTATAGTGCTATTGTGCTGCTGTCAGTGTTTCTCCTGGGGTTTATTAGCAGTTATTTTATGAGCTATAATATTACCCTTTCTTTGGTGTATTTATGTTACTGCTAATTCCTCTTGATGCACTGGTACGTAGTCAATATATGCTGTTTGCATATCTCATTACTTTTCATAGTTTGAATGCTATTTTGCTTGACTATAGTACGACCACTCTAGCCTTTTTTTAGACTAACATTGCTGCTATGATTATTTACTAACCGTGAATTTTACCCCTATGTTTATTTTTGAATTTCCAGTGGGTCTGCTACATTCTACTCCATCAAGCTACTCTCTGTCTTTGATGCATTTATTCAAATAATTAACATGTAGATAAGTTTTAAAAGTTTATTTTGACTTTTTTTTCCTAAAAATATTTTAAGAGTTTGGGGCTTTGTTTATTTAGCCTTTACTCCATTTTTTGGTCATTTTTTTCATTAATACCTAACTTTTATGTACTGATTTGGTTCTATTTGCCTCTTCCTGTTAGTTTCTCTAAGTATTTTAGTCTTAGACACTACATACAGTTTATATATAAATTTTTCAGCTGAGGCAGAGATTCTTCCAGACACCGTGCAAGTCTGAGTTGTCCTGTGCACCCCAGAGGGTGGCAGGTGAGCCCAGCATCTGCACAGAAAACCAGAAGCTGAAAACTTCCACACTCCACAACCACTGCTATGCTTCTGGCCTAACCCCACTGCTTGGGACAAGCCTCACCCAGAAGTCAATATGCTGAAAAACCCAGGTATGTAGGATTTATGACTGAAATTTCCAGGCTTTCATAGAGTGGTGGATGGGCTACCTTCCTCCATCACCCTGTACTTCCAGAAACCCTGGCAGTAACACACATGTCCTAAAGCCACCACCCAGCTAATCATTTAACTCCAGCTCTATCATCATGCCCTGTTAAAAATTTAGATTTCCAGGAGTGACATCCCATACTCTAACACTGATAAACCAGTAGTAGCACACCAGATCAGATGGATCAGATGGGATGTAACATTGAAGGCAACAAATCTCAAATAACAAAATATAAACACAGAAAGCTTAACCTATAACAACATCTTAGTAATCTCTTACACAGGACTTAATGGCTCCACGGTGAGATAAAACAATGTCACTAGCTTTCTTCTATGAAAACATTTTTTGACCATTTTGTTAGAAGATTATTGGTAGCAAGCAAAATATAAAATAAATTATTGAGGGCCTTCTTTGAGGGCAGGCTTAAGGAGTGGTTGGGAAAGTTGACAAAATTGGTGGTGGGAAAGTGTAATGGTGGTGAACTTGTTGTTGGAATATTGAATGGCCATAGCAAATTGTCATAAACAACTTTGTAAACCACATAGTGTTTATTCAAAGTGTTTGTCTTTTTTTTTCTTTTTGGGTCACACCCGGCAACACACAGGGGTTATTCCTGGCTCTGCACTCAGGAATTACCCCTGGCGGTGCTCAGGAGACCATATGGGATGCTGGGAATCGAACCCGGGTCGGCTGCGTGCAAGGCAAACGCCTTACCCGCTGTGCTATTGCTTCAGCCCCCATGTGTTTATTCAAAGTGTAAGGAGAAAGTAACAATTTAAGATAAAAAACTTGAATTTTAAATAAATAGAGTTCTCAACTTATATCCTATTTTACATTTTATAAAAGTGACTGATTTGGGGAGATCTTATTATTATCCTTTTACCCAAATATTTTTTTCTTATATATGTTACCATTTTTAGAAAATGTTAGTTGAGATATCATGACTACAAAATTATATACATACAGCAGTGCTACTAATAATTTAATTCATGCTCATTTTATTTATTTCAAAATAAAAATATTTTCCAGCGGAGTGATAGCACAGCAGGTAGGGCATTTGCCTTGCACGCGGCTGACCCGGGTTCGATTCCCCCGTCCCTCTTGGAGAGTCCGGCAAGCTACCGAGAGTATCCTGCCCGCACAGCAGAACCTGGCAAGCTCCCTGTGGCATATTTGATATGCCACAAACAGTAACAACAAGTCTCACAATGGAGACGTTACTGGTGCTTGCTCCGGCAAATCGATAAACAGAGGGACTATAGTGCTACAGGGCAAAAATATTGTCTCTCTACCAGTACAAGTTTCCAAGACCTTCTATCATTATTCTGTTTTTTTGGCCATATACATCAGTGCTCAGGGCTTACTCCTGGCTCTGGGTCAGGAATCACTCTTTGTGGGCTTGGGCACCATATAAGGCACCAAAGCTCAAACCCAGGTAAGCCGCATGCAAGGCAAATACCAACCACTGTTTTGTTGCTCTGGTACATACACCATTATTTTAGTTTCTGTTCTGGTTTGTCCTTTATCCTTTTTTCTACCTTCTCGATGACTTCATTTCTATGTTCAAAATCCATAATTGTCATTACATATTATACATCTCCTTTCTTTTTTTATAGGCCACATATGTAATTTAGTAGTATTTAATTGTGCACTTATGCCACTATTTCTTCCTTCATCTTATCTTTTGTCATTTGCTTCAATATCACTCTCATAATGACAATTTTCAGGTTTTCTGAAAATTTTTACTGATATGTTTATAGCTGTCATTTTTTTTAGCTTACTATCAGCCTGTATGATTATTTTGAAAACTTTTACTTTAAGCTTTGCTTAATTTATTTTTTATATTTTTGGCTTTTGGGGTCACACCTGATGATGCTCAGGAGTTACTCTTGGCTCTTCATTCAGCAATTACTCCTGGTGGTGCTCATAGAACACCACATCAGATACCAGGATATGAACCCATGCTGGCCAATGCAAGGCAATTGCCCCACCCACTGTGTTATCTCTCTGCCCCTGAGCTTGTGCTTATCGTGATCGTTCAAATGTCTCTCTCTTACACATAGAACGTTGAGTTTTGTTTTATAATTAAGCCACACTTTGTCTTTTAATGAAAAAAATCAAACTCACTAACGTTCATGGATATTGTTCAATAAAGGAATCCATTGTCATTTTTCCATCACAGCGGTTCTTTTATGGAGACCATTTTGGCTACACCTCAGAACTCATGAAGGTGTTCAATGGTAACCGTCAGAGTGGGCTTGCAAATGTAAATTTCTGCAAGATTTTTATTTAGCAGCAATTATACTATGAAAGTTAAACCATGCATGGTCAGTGCCCTGTAGAACTATGTTTGGAGTAGTTGGTGTGACTTGTGGCACAAGTTTCAACAGACCAGCACTGCCACCAAATATTCAAAGTCACTAATGAAACATTGAATTTGTGAACCATCTTTTAACAGGTTTGGCGTTGGCCAAAATAGTATAGTCGCAACTTTCCTGTGGTAGGAATGTACCAATTTCAAGCAAGCCTGTTGGCTATCCGGAGTATAATACCTTGCGTCCATGCTTGTAGATCCCTTTGTGGCTGCTTTTAAGGACCTTTATCAAGGTTAACATTAGTTCAGGTATGGAAATGCTCCAGTTCCTAGTTCATTCAATCACTAGAAGCTAGGTTTTCTAAAACCCAATCCTAGAACCTAAAAACCACAATCCTTGATCATAGAACACCATTTTTATTTCTAAAATCCATGATCTGAGATTATAGAACACCATTATTTTGATAGTCAGAGTGGCAGTTGGATTTTCAAGGAGGCCAGAGCTTGGAAAGGCCCCTGGCTACCCTGCGGTAGTCACACATCTCTTTGTAGCTGTGAATTTATGTGTATTGTAAGTGGGCTTCAGTCACAGAATGTGCTTTCTGTAGCTAATCGGCAGCACTTTATTCAAAGAAACTTCACACCCACAGTGTGCATTGGTAAACTTGGGTTGCTGGCTAGCAGACATCTGTGCATAGCAAAGAGGAGAGTCTATTTTGCTAGATTAAGCAAATGTCACTCAACCATATATATATATGTTTTCAACTAATGGAATGAGATTGGCAGTTCTCAACTCAGAAATAGCACCTCCCAGCCAGATTAGGAGATGTCCCTGAGACCATGTCTGCCACCTATTTTAGCCTTGCTTGAAATGTTAATTTCCCCCCCCTCCCCTTCCACTGTTGTAAAATTAGAACTGGGGCAGTTGTTATCCTAGGGGTGCCTTCCTTATCTGGTGTATTTTATGAATAAGAAGTTCACTGTAACTATCACTGTCATCCCATTGCTCATTGATTTGTTCGAGCGGGCACCAGTAACGTCTCTCATTGTGAGACTTATTGTTACTGTTTTTGGCATATCCAATACGCCACGGGTAGCTTGCCAGGCTCTGCTGTGCGGGCTCGATACTCTTGGTAGCTTGCAGGGCTCTCTGAGAAGGGTGGAGGAATCGAACACGGATCGGCTGCGTGAAAGGCGAACACCCTACCTTCTGTACTATCGCTCTAGCCCATTTTATACTATAAACTTATTACTTTAAAAATACTAATAAGAAGTTAGATTTTAAATTTACATAATTTTGTTTCTCTGTTCCTAGCAGGAAGCCATAGATGGTAGAGATTTCCACCACTGAGGAATTTCCCTAACTTGTCGAGTTCATTTTTTTCCCATTATACTGATCGTTGGAGTGCTAGCACAGCAGGTAGGGCATTTTGCCTTGCACGCAGCCAACCCGGGTTGAACTCTTTCATCTCTCTCGGAGAGCCCGGCAAGCTACCAAGAGTATCCCACACTCACGGTAGAGCCTGGCAAGCTCCCTGTGGCATATTCGATATGGCAAAAACAGCAACAAGTCTCACAATGAAGATGTTCCTGGTGAGCAAATCGATGAGCAACAGTGATAGAGTGACACAGTGATACTTAAACCTGGTGTCTGTGATTGCACAGTGTGTTTTACAGGCTTTTTTTTTTTCTGGGCCTCTTCTATGTATAGTTGATATGTTATACATGTCAAATCTCTTTCATTCTTCTTTTAAAAATACGTCTCATGGGTCTTTTGTTATTTGTTTAGCTTATTAAGAACTTATAGGATTAAAGGGCAGTTATAATTGCTTTGGTTCACTCCATAACATATGTTATATATTCATAGTATAAATATCGCAGTTTGGATAAAATACTAACTAAATTAGAGAATATTAATGTATCTTGATTCATTAATAACTTTCAAAATGGCAGGTAATAAAGAATAATATGGGGGCCGGAGGATAGCACAGCGGGTAGGGCGTTTGCCTTGCATGTGGCCGACCCGGGTTCGATCCCCGGCATCCCATATGGTCCCCAAGCACCACCAGGAGTAATTCCTGAGTGCAGAGCCAGGAGTAACCCCTGAGCATCGCTGGGTGTGACCTAAAAAGCAAAAAAAAAAAAAAAAAAAGAATAATATGGTATTAGCAAAAGTAAGAAAACCTCTGACACGAGGCAATTCTTATTTAACAGATACTGATTCAGGTTAGGCTAAGCAAGTTAGGTTAAGTATGAATTATTTTTCATACTGATTTTTATTCCATCTTTTTAATACTGATTTATCAGGATAGGGTAGTATTATTTGATTGTTGCTTATAGTTTACAGAAGATGGACGTTTATATATACATATATATACTTATATATATTTGTATATATAATATACATATATACACATGTGTATATTCATGCATGTATGTATATATAGATATATGCAAAGCAAATAAGCAAGCAGGTCATTGAAATTCATTGCTCTGATTCTATCTCTCGTCTATTTATAGCTTATTTTTCTAACTCTGATTTAATAAAAGGCACGACCATTTTTCAAATAAACTATGGAATACACAAGGAGAAAAATTTTTAAATATTGACTTTGTGACTAAGAAAATTAAGAAATTATGTTAGTTTGATATTCATCATTAATTCATACTTGACCTAACTTGCTTATTTGCCATATACCAGTGAACTAAACCACAAGTGCAAAAATTACCATTGATCAATAATTTGAAATTACACTATTTGAACTATAACCCTTAGTTCTACGGTGGTGTAAAGTATGCAATTCCATTAGATTTCACGAAATTATTTATTCTGGAAACTGGCCAATATTTTTAAGTCCCTTTTATTTTCTATTTTCTGTTTACAGAGGTCATAAATCAAAGAAAATTAAATTGTAGACTATAATTAGATACTACCTTACAATAAAAGCCATTGAGAGGGATGGCAAAACATACAACGTAGTACAAAAAAACCTTAGATATCAACTATATTAACTACTGGTTGTATGCCAAACATTGTGAATAGCATTTTGCTGATACAGCATGTATATGATTCTGACAGAGAACCATTTTATTATAGCATAATTAGTGTACTGGATTATTACATTCAAGGATTGGTTTTAAGCTAAATTTTGTTAAGTTTGGTATGCCTGTGATGCAAACTGCTATTTTTAATGCAATGTAATCTTTGCTAAGAATATATACACTTGTTGTAGTTCAAAGGAATATGTACTGTTTAACAAGTCCTTCTAATTTGGTGGGGTTTAAAATTCTAATTATTTTTCCTGAAGTGAATGGCAGTGGAAATCTACTAAATTCTATTCAGTCTTTCAGTTGACAATTTTCTCTAAGCTTTTTAAGGTGTCTCCTGTACAATTTGTTAGTGGTTATTCAGTGACTTAGGACATGATTAGATATAAATGTAGGAGCTTCTTCTTATCATTCTACTCTCTCTCTTATTTTTCCACATATCTTTTAGTGCTGGAGCGATAGCACAGCAGGTAGGGCATTTGCTTTGCATGTGGCTGATTCGGGTTCGATTTCTCCATCCCTCTTGGAGAGCCCAGCAAGCTATGGAGAGTATCCCGCCCCCACGGCAGAGCCTGGCAAGCTCACCATGGTGTATTTGATAAGCCGAAAACAGTGACAAGTCTCACAATGGAGAAGTTACTGGTGCCCGCTGGAGCAAATCGATGAGCAACGGGATGACAGTGACAGTGACATATTTCTTAAGGAACTGTGGTTCACAAACTTATTGATAGTTGAGTTTTATACATGCAATGTTGCAGCACAGATTCCTCCACCTGCATTCCTTGCCGTATTCTCTCCCCTCCAGCCTGCCGTTTTGATAGACACATTTCTAAGTTTGGTTGTTAACATTTGGGTCTCTTGATTTAAGTGTTGTTGAATCTGTGGTTTGGATATTTGGCACTATTATTCCTTAGTGCTCCTTTTACCAGACTCCTCTCACCTGGACCCCAATGCTGCTAGACCCCATATGTCTTTTCTTCCCGTCCTATCCATTCTTTGCTTTACCTCCCCATACACTGGGTCCAAGAACAGTTAGGGCATTCCCCTGTTTAAAACATTGCATTCCCTCATCCAGTTAGGCTTAATACTTTATAACTGATACTATTCTGTTTATCTTTCTGGCTTACTTCATTTAATGTGATGTATTCCAGTTCCATCCATGTTGCTACAAATTGCAGTATTTCATTATTCCTTACAACTTTGTGACATTCCATTATATATATATGTACACACACACACACACACACACATATATATATGTATATATATATATATATATATATCACATCTCCATGATCCACTTACCTGTTGTTGGATATCTAAGTTGATTCCAAATCTTAGCTATTATACTTAGTGCTGCAAATAATATTTATATCCTCCCTGAATCTCTTACACCACTGAGAGTTCCTATACTATAATTTAAACCAATAAAGCTATGGCTTTCTTCTTGAGTTCTAATCCTCTGTCCTCTGTTAAAAAAATTAGAGAGTACTTTCAAGGGGAAAGACATGATATAGCCTATCTCAAGTGATGCATTTTACTCTATTTGAGGATTAGAAATACTTTGAGTGTTAGACTGATGCCATTATATATAAAAATAGATTATATAAACATAGAATATATATAAATGAATGCGTAGAAATATAAAATTATAAATAAACATATATTTAGTTACTGCTCTGTGTAAACACAATAGTCAGAGAAAGATAATGTATGTTAAAATTTCAAATAAAAATCTTTGTCAAGATTACAATTATCATCTTTAGAAGGGTGAGTTTTATTGAAACTAATTTACCATTTTTTTAAATTATTTTTCTTCATCTTTATTTATTTTTATTTCAACACCATGTTTTACAGTTTCTCTTAATACAGTTTTTTCAGGCACTCGATATCCCCACACCAATACCACCACCAGTGTGACTTTCCCTCTGCCAATGCCCCCAATTTTCCACCCACTCCCAAAGTCTGACCCATTATGAGGCACAAACAAATTTATTTCATATTGCTTCTTACAGGGTAGGTAGATTATGTTATAATGGCCCCCAATTTATATCATCATCATCATCATCATCATCATCATCATCATCATCATCATCATCATCACTACCATCATCATCATCATCATACCATTGCTCATTGATTTTCTAAAGCGATCTTAGTAATGCCTCCATTCGTCCTATCCCTGAGATTTGAGCAGCCTCTCTTTCCTCATTTTTCCCAACTGGAGGCTCTATCAGGGTCAGGAGAATGAGACCCATCATTGTTACTATTTTTGTCATATCAGATATACCACAGGAGCTTGCGTGAGGCTCTGCCGTGAGGGTAGGAAAACTCTTGGTATCTTGCTGGGCTCTCCAAGAGGGAGAACTAGGCAATAAGTGGCCAGGCACTTCCAGGAGCTTGGTTTTATAGTCTCTGGATGTTGGCCATTGATGGGATTACGTGGCCCCCGGGGACAGTCCCTAGGTGTGACTGCCTAGCTACTGGAAAATGAGGGATCTGGGCGGAAGAGGCCCAGTCCCAATCCAAGCAGGCTTGGAGATCTCAGCCCCGGGTCCCACACACCTGAGTTCCTCTGCCAGTTCCTTCATGTGTGAGGCTCGTCCGAACATGTGGAGAGGGGCCTTGAGCATGGCTGTGGCTGGGTTCTGGAGGTCTTCAGCTGCGGGGGCTCTGCTCAGGGCAGGGAGGGAAACTTAACCCACCCCCTCTGAGGGGCCCCAGTGAAGACAGCCAGGCACAGGGGCAAGAGACTCTGCAATTTATAACTAGCCTAAAACATCTTCTAATGGCAGGTTGTATTTCCTTAAGAAATATCAGATATTAAAATTTACTTTGTTATAAGAAATTTTGATTTTGATTTTGATGATTTAGTAGGTCTCCCTCAACTGTCATGCATTGCTGAGGACTCATTGATGATAAAGATCACATTGTTTTTTGGTGGGGTAGATACTCAAAGGTGGAATTTCTGGATTATAGGGTAGCTCAAGTTGAAATTTTCCGAAATCACTCCATATTGTTTTCCATAGGGGCTGAAACAGACAGCATTCCCACTGGCACTGGATGAAATTTCCTTTTGCTCAAAAACCTAAAGAAACATATGCATGGAAACACAATTATAGTCGGGGACTTCAACACTATACTGTCACCACATACGAGTAGTCATCACCACTCTTAGGCCTTTAATGACATTCTGTCAGTAAAGGCATAAGAGCACTAAATAAAAAGTTAGAAGAGCAGTGGATACACACACATAGACACACACACACACACACACACACACACACACACACACACACACACCTGGCGTTACATCCTCAAAAAGGCGAATACACATTCTTCTTTATTGCACGTAGAACTTACTCCAGGATAGATTACATATTAGGCCATAAGATGAACTATTTAAATTCACAGACAAAAATCATTCCAATTGTCCTATCAGACTACAATGCCTCAGAGAAGGCTATAGGCGAAATAGAAAAGCCATTAACTCACTATAAACACAAAGTCCAGAATTACCAGAAAGTTTTGGCTTAAAAGCAGCCAAGACTGACTTGACAAATTGTGACAATAAAAGGTAAAACACAAAGGAAAGGTTAAAGATAAACTAGGGGTGGTTAGGGGAGCTCACAAGAATGTTGAAACCTACTCTGAGAGGAGAAAAGGGGGCAATTCACCGATGAAGTCCAGAACACTTAGAGTTAATGTCCAACAGGTAATAATAAAAACTAGAACAGAATTCAACAATATAGAAAATAAGAAAGGAAAACAAAAATCAACAGGACCAGAATCTAGCTCTTTGAATGAGTAAATAAGATACACAAACCTTTAGCTAAACTCCCCATCCAGCAACAGAAATATCAATTTGGATAGGCAAAAGCATTGTGTAATTTTTTTTGTTCTTTACTGCTACTTTCCACTTATTAATGACCATGCATTCTGGGTTGTCTTTTTTGAACCTTAAATATTAGAACTGACAAGCAATACACATCCTTATGTGAGATAGTATATAAGCATAATTATTTCATTAATGTAAGCTATCTTTCACAGATTTTGTGTTTTCTTTATAATTTAATATTGATTCATTCAATATTGTTTCTTATCCATTCTCAAATGATAGTTCAGATGCTAAAAGGTCATAATTTAACTTATGAGATATAACTGGGCTGTAGGATAACGTAGCCTCAGGTAGTTTAGGTTTATTGTGTTACTCCTGTTACATCCCTCTGTGTTTATTTGGAGCTTCTTTCTTAGTGTTCTGTTGCCTTATAAATATTGTTTTTCTCTTCTCCTTGAGTCCTTTGCATAGTTTATTCAGAGCAATGTCCTTTTTTGTATGGACACAGGAAGACTTAGCAAATGCTATGCTTTTGTAACCTGGGAGTCATTTTACTCTACATGATATTTTCCTCCTGGGCATCTGTTCTCTCGACCTAAGCCTCAACTGCCCTTACTTCCTAGCAACCCCAAAAGCAAGGTCCCGACGAGGGACAAGACGGACCCAGGGCAAGCGGTGAGTTGTGTGCTACTCTGGCATTGAGATGGGCCTGGCCAAAGTGCCTAATGCTTAACTATAAATTAAGAGCTTGGTCATGGACAAATGCTGTCATGATCCAAAAAGTAATAACTAGATTCAGACCCTGCTAGGGTTAGGAATGATTAATCTGGCCTGAGTGCTGTAGTTGACTCTATGGCAAGATGTTGCCAGGAGAGCTGCCTTACAAGAGTCAATGTATCTCTTGCTATGTCCATCCAAAAATAACTAGTATTAAGATGTTAATAAGTGTTTGGACTAAGGAAAGGAGAAAAACACCTTAAGTGTCAGGAAGGGCTTTGGAATTCCCTTAGGTGTGTTCCCTTTGAACCTGACAGCCCTCAGGAAGGGCTTTCTTATGCTGATTTTGCTACCTGGCCATGTGTAGCCTAGGGCCAAGGGCTAGAGGAAAAAGGGAAGGGGGTGAGAATCAAGGCTGAGGTAGATCCAGAGAGAGGACGGAGCTGGAAGTGCAGGTGATGAGAAAGATGGAAGATTGAATAAACGGTAACTAATCAGCAACCACCTTGGTCCTCGTTCTTCCTTTGCCTGTCCTTGGCCAACAGCCATCCAAATCCAGCCCATATACAGCGGTTCCAGAACACCAAATGTGGACGGTGAGACAGAGCCGCCCAGAGAGCCCGCGAGTACACATGCCCTTTAGCGTGCCATAGTTTTTTACACTGGGCTATATAAAATACATCACTATGAGGTATAGTTTAGTTACTTACTTTTATTTAAAGCACCAAAATTTACAATACTGTTAATGATAAGATTTTATAGAGTTAGTGTTCCAACAGTTGCAACTTCCACTAGTATATTTATTTTCCTCCATCACTGTCACATTGGCTGTCCCAAAGTCCCCATCGCCCACCCCACCCCAATCCCATGGTAACTTTAGTTCAATAAACCAGTTTTTTGGTTCTACTGCCTTTGACCTCTTGTTATTCAAACACCATGTTTTGTTATTTGAAGTCATGGTCATCCTGCATCTTTTCCTCTCCTTCTTGGACTCAGGTTGCTTCGAGATCTGGGCTATTCTGAATGTGATTTAATAATCATAGATTTTTAAATGTTTTATTTGAATTGATACCTTAATTTACAATACTTTTTAATAGGACTTCATGAATATAATATTCCAATAATACTCCCTCAATCAGAATGTCTTCTTTCTTCCAATATTATTTCAGTGTCCACCTCTCTCAACACCATATTCCCATGTAGTAAGTTCAGTTCTGTATGCAAATTTAAATTATGGTTCGGTTATTTATAGTTAAAACCATCCAAAAGTGCACTAATGTAAGAAAAACTTTCAAGGAGAGGGATTATGCCTAGATGGTATTCATGGCATGGTAAAAAATATCTTCATAGAAAGTGAGATACTTTTAAAAATTAAAGTCTCTTTTAGAATATTTAGAAAAAAATAAATTTAGTAACTCCTTCAACTCTATGTAGCCAATGATGAGTCAAAGGAATGAGATGGAAACTTGTTAAAACGTAGATATATAGAAAGTACATTTTATTGTTCATTTTAGGGGGAACTGTAGTTTACTCAACTATATGTTTCAGGAGTGTAATTTCAAACTTCTCAAAGTATATGTTATCAAAACATAACCACTACAAAATTACAATATTCCTCAATAAAATTCTTTATTCTCTAAAAATAGAATTACTTCAAGTTTTCTTACAGAGAGCTATGAAAGCAACTGAATTCCTTAAGGAATTCATAATATATATTGACTAATATATCATTTTATTTTACTTATTTTTATTTATTAAAATATTGGGATAATAACTTATTATCAGCCTTATATATATTAAATAAATGATTATAGCTGGAAAGTTTATGATAAGTTGGATAGATAAACTTTTATTTATTTATTTATTTATTTATTTTAATTAATTAATTTTTTAATTAGTGAGTCACAGTGAGGGTATAGTTACAGATTCGCACATTTTCGTGCTTGTTTTTCCCTCATAGAATGTTTAAGAGCCCATCCCTCCACCAGTGTCCATTTTCTACCACCCATGAACCCAATATTCCTCTAACCCCCCCAGTCCCATCTCCCCACCCCACCCCCCCTCTGTATCGGGGCATTCCAATTTGATATCTGGATAGATAAACTTTTAATTTATTTTTAACATTTTCTTTTTTCCCCTTGGAGAATATTTGCAGAATACTTTAATATTTCCCCACTCAAGATAATTTGGAGGGCCTTTGAATAGAAAGATGATGTATTTAGAAAACCTATTTATACTAGTTTCAGCTTTTTCCATTGATTAATTTGCTTACTTCCATGGTTATTAGGCAATTAATTTAATTATATTATCTTAAGTATTTCTGTCTTTCATGTCATATTAACTAGTACATAATGAAACTAATTACAGGAAAAACTAGGGGAACAATATTTAGATGTTATTCTAAATAAATTGAATCATGCTTCTTTCTGTCCTAATTCAAAAACATGTATTAGTGTTAAAATTAGACTTACATATAATGAAACAATAATTAATTTTTGTTATTCACAGTAGTTATGCTCTTTTAAGCTTCCATAAACACTGAATTAGCAAATACTGAGCGGTGTCTTTGAGTGAAATTATGAGACGAGTTTTCTGTGTCCGTGTGCCTCATCATAATTTAAATATTAGAATCACACTTGCATTCTATATAGGTTAATTTTCTGGCACTGCACGCAGATCACATGGATCCACCTGCTGTCAGTGGTCATCTGCAGGGCGCCTCCCCTGAGGTTGCACAGGCAGCACTCCACAGTCCAGGCATGGGCAGTGCAGTGCGAGCATGTCCAGTCTTCGCTGACCGGACGCTGTAGCAGCTGGCATGGACCTGCAGGCAGCACTTGGTGAGGCAACGAGCAGTCTGGCGCCACCTCACCTATGGCCGTGCTGGTCGGCAACGGCTTGGTGTTCCCCGTGCAGAGAGTCTCTTGCCCCCCTGCCTGGCTGTCTTCACCAGGGCCCCTCAGAGGGGATGGGTTTCACTTTCCCTCCCTGCCCTGAGCAGAGCCCCTGCAGCCAAAGACCTCCAGAACCCAGCCACAGCCATGCTCAAGGCCCCTCTCCATATGTTCGAACGAGCCTTACACATGAAGGAACCAGCAGAGGAACCCAGGTGTGTGGGACCCGGGCCTGAGACCTCCAAGACTGCTTGGATTGGGACTGGGCCTCTTCCACCCAGATTTCCCATTTTCAGTAGCTAGGCGGTCACACCCAGGGATTGCCCCCGGTGCTGTGTAATCCCAACAACAGCCAATATCCAGAAACTGTAAAACCAAGCTCCCAGAAGCTCATGGCTACTTTGTGGCTGCACAACATCTTATAGCCTAGTTTTCCCACTGGGAGAACCTGGCAAGCTACCGAGAGTTTCCTGCCCACATGGGAGAGCCAGGCAAGCTCCCCGTGGTGTATTTATATGCCAATACCAGTAACAATGATGGGTCTCATTCCCTTGCCCCTGAAAGAGCCTCCAATGTGGCACTGCTGGGAAGGACAAGTAAAGAGAGGCTGTTAAAATCTCAGGGCTAGGACGAATGCAGATGTTACTGAGACCACTCGAGAAATTCAATGATCAATAGGATGATGGTGATGATAATAATAGGTTAATTTATAATATTTTACTGAATCACTGTCACTTTCACTGTCATCCCGTTGCTCATCGATTTGTTCGAGTGGGCACCAGTAACGTCTCTCATTGTGAGACTTATTTTTACTGTTTTTGGCATATTGAATACACCACAGGTAGCTTGCCAGGCTCTGCTGTGTGGGCAGGATACTTTCGGTAGCTTGCCGGGCTCTCCGAGAGGGGCCGAGGAATCGAACATGGGTCAGCTGCATGAAAGGCAAACACCCTACCGCTGTGCTATAGCTCCAGCCCATTTTTTTTTTTTACTGAATCACTATGAAAAATACAATTGCAAAGTCATGTATGGCTTTGTTACAGTCATACATTGTTCCACCACCCGTTTCTTCACTGGTGTCCCTAGAGGCATGCTGGGGTAAAAGGGTGGCAGGAGGGAAATTGGGAACAGTGATGGTGAAAAATGTACACTGTACTGTTTAATTTGAGAATATCCAGTTTAAAAAAGTTGATCTCATTGGCACAGATAGTCTGCTTTTCTATCTAATTTTTTTATGTACATATAACAGTACTTTGAAAAGTTTTCCTTAGCTTCCTGATTCGCAAAAGTGCCACATCTGTAAATTTAGTATATCCAATCTCTTTTAAACTATAAGAACTTAACAGTACTAGACAAAAGAGGTTAATATTTTTTCTGACCATTGCAATCATACATATCTATGTCTGCCTGTCTTACAGCACTTCTGTGTCCACTATGCTTTGTTTGTTTTATTTTCTGGTTTGCAATCCACACCCAGCAGTATCAAGGCTTACTGCTGGCTCTGTGTTCAGGGGAACCACAAGATGGAACCATAAGGGTGCAGGGTGTTGAACATAGGTCGGCCAGCAATTACCCCACAGACCCATTTAGTGTCTTTTCCCTCCCATTGTGTTTTCTAATTAAAAAACAATAGTAAGATGCCAAAGAGAGCCAAAGACCGCTGAGCACAGAGCTAGAAGCCCTGAGCACTGACAAGTGTGTTATCCAAAGTAAATTAATTATTTTAGATCTAATTATTAACCAATTCTTGGTTTACAAAAAAATTAGCAAAAGTTAAGAGAATTCCTTTATATCCACAGCTTATATAAAAAATTCACTCTCTATGTGATTCTTTGAAGACAGGTATATTATAACAGGTATCTACCATTTTCATGTAACACAAGCCGATTTACTGGCATAAAAATCAGCTGAGTTATAAAATAAGACAAGTGAAAAACTTCTTCAATTGTCTAAATATATAATAATATTTTCATATCCTTGAGAATGTTTCATGTCCATGGCATTTTAGTAAATTTGTTTTTTGTTTTTTGTTTGTTTTTTTTGGTATGCTTCAGGATACTTTAATATCTAGTAACCCTATCTCATTGACTTTTTTATTAAAAGTCATTGTTTGCTTGGCGATTTTTCTGTCCATCACTGTAAACAGGTATCTAAACCTCCCCATAATTATTTTTTATATCAAAGTCTCTTTTTTTAACTGTACTTTTTTTATATTTCAGTGCAATTATGTTTGTGGATATAGTTTCTCTGACTACTTGCACTGATTTCTTCTCAGTATTAATAACCATCTTTGTGTTTTGACATTAATTAGAACCACTATGATTCATATATATGTATATGTGTGTGCATTTACATACAGTCATTTGTGCTGACTATTCAGTGTTTCAACATCATATCCTTCACCAGAGTCTTCTCTTCTTTATGGTCACGAGGGTACCACCCAACTATCTTCCCTGCCCCCCTGCCCTTGAAAGCTATTTGGTTAGAAGACTCTTTTATATGATGTAGCTATAACAGCTCCTATCTAATTTTTCCCCATTTTTATGTAAAGGTTTTTTTTAAAATGCATTATGGTCTCATAAGAACAACATTTCTGGGATTTTCATTTTAGATTATTAATGGTCTGGCTATGTGACAGTGGCCCCAAAGGGCAATATTATGCAGTTTAGGCTTGTGAGTTATATGATCTAAGTTTGTGTAATTCACACTGTGATAATAACACAACAACAAGACTGTCTGAAGATGTACTTTTTAGAACAATATCCCCATCATGATTGTAGTACTAGAAAGTTTAGAGCAACTTACGTGAAAAAGAAGTTCAAATAGGTAAGTAGTACAAATATAGTGGCTTATTTATGATAGTATTATAAGTATTTAATTCCAGAATATATCCAGCTAATCATATATTCACACGAGACCATACTGTGAAAACTAGTAAATTTATTAAAGTTGCAGTACATAAAATCAAGAATAAATAAAAAAAATCATATGAAAAAGGAATTAAGTAAACAGCCCTATAGATAAGAGCTTCAAATTAAAACCTTAGATTTTAACAACAAAATGTACTTCAGATTTCCAAAGGTGGATCCAGTCCTCCTGGTCTTTATTCTACTGTTCTTGCCTAGATATACAGAGTTTCTTTATCCAGTTGTCTGTTCTTAGGTACTTGGGTTATTTCCAGATTATGACTACTGTGAAAAGTGCTGCAATAGACATGGAAGTTCAGATGGCACTTCTGCTGTGTATTGTTGTGACACGTGGGTATATTTCTAGATGCGGGATTGCTGAGTCATATGAAGTTCAATTTGTAGTTATTTGAAGAATGCCATATTGTTTTCCCAAAAGGCTGGACATGTTGGCATTCCCATGAACAATGAGAATCCCTTTCTCTCCCAATCTGCACCAATCCTGTTTGTTCTTGTTCTTTGTGATGTGGGCCAGTCCCTTTGGTGTGAGATGATATCGCATTGTTGTTTTGATTTGCATCTCCTTGATAATTAGCAATGTCTAATAATTTTTCTTGTGCTTTTGACTATTTATATTTCTTCCTTGAGGAATTTTATTTTATTTTAAAAGTTATTCACAATAATTCATTACATTCATTGCACAATAATTCATGCATCACATTACATTCAAACATCGATACAATGACCATTGCACCTTTTCACCACCATATTACAAATATTTTTCCCCAAATCCCAAACCATGCCCCCAAAGCAGAGATGAAATAATTAATTTTCTATTGCTTGTTATGATGATCTGCTGAAAACGGTCAACAAAGTTTACTGAGAGAAAAGTGTGTGAAGATTGCTGTGATTCACCTTGGAGGCATTAAGCCCTAGTGTGAGAGATTACTAACATGTTTGTTAGAGGTTGAGCTTTGTGCGCACACACACACATACACACACACAAACACACACACATACCATGAGATTGGTTGCCTTCTACTTTAAACCCCATGAAATATGGTATGATACATTTGGTACATCAGTGGTGTAGAGTATGAGATGCCCCATGGCCATGCACACTCCAGGAATTCTAAAATTATAAATATGGTTATACAGCACATTCACTCATGGGTGAGGCTCATTTGAGGAAATGTGGAAAGGGGCCATGAGCATAGAGGCAATTGAGTTCTGGAGGTTTTTGGTTGCTGACGCTCTGTTGGGGTGGGAGGGGAATTCACCCAACTCCTCTGATTTGCCCCAGATGAGAGCTGGCACAGGGTCTGGAAGCATCTCTGTAGCGTGCCATTCTATGTTGCTTCTTCTCAGAGCTTTATTTCTGAGTCTCGGAATCATGGCTGTTAATGGGTTTATATGGTGCCAGGGGACGTTTTGGAGTTGACTGCCAACTTACCAATAAACCAGAGAGATGGGGAGAAGTTGTCCATTACCACTCTGTGAGCTTGGAGATTTCAGTCACAAGTGCCACATACCTGGGTTTTTCTGAAGATTCACTCATGGGTGAGCCTCGTCCAAGCATGTGGAGGTCAGTCATAGGTTCTGGAGGTTTTCAGCTGCCAAGCTAAGTTGGGATGGGGAGGGAAACTCCCCTTCCCTTCTCCGAGTTGCCCTAGATAAGACCGCCTGGCATGGGATCTGGAAGCATCTTGCTGTGTGTCCTCTTTGAGGAATTTCTGCTCATTTCTTCTCCCCATTTCTTGATAGGGATATTAAAGCAATTCTTTTTTTTTTCTTTTTGGGTCACAACCCAACGATGCTCAGGGGTTACTCCTGGCTTTACACTCAGGAATTACTCCTGGCGGTGCTTGGGGGACCATATGAGATGCCGGGGATCGAACCCGGGTCGGCCACATGCAAGGCAAACGCCCTACCCGCTGTGCTATCGCTCCGGCCCCTAAAGCAATTCTTGGAAAAAAAAGATGGGAGGCATTGCCTTCCCAACTTCAAACTGTACTACAAACCAGTAGTGATTAAAACAGCATGGTAATGAAATAAACACTAACCTATAGACCAATGGAATAGAGTTGAATACCCTGACACAGACCCTCAAATATGTGGCCACTTAATCTTTCATAAAGGAGCAAAAATGTAAAGTTGAGCAAGGAAAGCCTCTTCAATAAGTGGTGTTAGCAAAACTAGACAGTCATACACACAAAGAAATGAACTCAAATCTCTTTCTAATGCCAGACACAAAAGTCCAATCAAAATGAATTAAAGACCTCAATATCAGACCTGAATCCAGAACGTACCTGGAAAAAACATAGGCAAAACCCTCCACGAAATTGAAATTAAAGGTATCTTTAAAAATGATTCACAACTTACCAAGCAAGTGTAATCAAAGATAAGCAAATGGAACTACATTAAACTAAGAAGCTTTTGCACCTCAAAAGAAATGGTAACCAACTTATAGAGATAGCCCACAAATGGGAAAAATTAATAAATTACCCAATAGCCACCAGATAAGTGATTTATGTCCAAGATATATAAGGCATTGGTAGAAATTTACTAGTATATAAAGTTCTTAATGTCTATAGAGATTCATTCAATATGCTTTATTGAACATACTTATAAACATTCATGTGTAACACAATGCATTTCCTTTGATCTAAACATTAAGATAATTGTATATATATATTTATATGTAAAGTAAATATCCAACTTATACTTCCATATGTTTCATAAATATTCAGTAATTACTGATGTAAATAATGTAGCTTAAATTGCTAATTATTTCTATTTTAACTAAAATTTAAAAAAATAAAATTCGGGCCTGGAGCAATAGCACAGTGGGTAGGGCATTTGTCTTGCACGAGGCCAACCCAGGTTAAATTCTCAGCATCCCCTATGGTCCCCTGAGCATTACCAGGAGTAATTCCTGAGTGTACAGACAGGAGTAACCCCTGTGCATCTCATAGTGTGACCCCCCAAAAAATAATTTAAAAATAAAAAAAATTGAAATCCAAATTGTGTACAACACAAGTTCTCAATTTGTTGACTTAAAGTCATTAAAAATTGATGCAATTTGAGAGAGATTAAAGAAAGAAAGTTTTCCTTCTAAGTACAAAATGTAAGAAATTTTCTTAGTGATCATGGAACAGCTGGCAAGCCTGTTCGATGAATTTCTATCTTTTATTACTGGTAATTTAATATAAATCTAAAAACAACACATGTGGCACAACACCACTGTATGAAACAAGCAAATGATTCAATTAAACAATGTTTTATAATGCACAGAAGAAATAGTAATGAACCTAAGCTGCTAAAATGTGTATGGACTCTAATTTGTTAAGCTTGTTTTCTCACATTTATTTCTTTTGTTATTTAATGAACTTTTACTTCTGATATCTGACCAAAATAATCTAATTGCTATATGTTTAATGCGTGTGATTATATTTTGGAAATTTTAGAAAATTATAGGGATTGATCGGTGATAGCAGTTCAAAATAATAACTACTATTCAAATATTCAAACATTTTGTTAAAGGAATTATTTCACATTATTTCTCAATGAAACAGCTTGCCACACAAACATTTTCTTCACTATTGAGTTTTCAAGAACTGTGATGTGTGAGATGGTTCTGAGTGATATAAATCATGAATAATTTATTTATTTTAATATTAACCTTTAAGAGACTTGAGACTTGTTGTTACTGTTTTTGGCATATAGAATATACAACAGGTAGTTTTCCAGGTTCTGCCATGTGGGCAAGATACTCTTCGTAGTTTGCCAGGCTCTCTGAGAGGGGCGGAGAAATTGAAACCCTGTTGGCCGCGTGAGATGACAGTGACAGTGATACAGAAACTTGGGTATTTCTGATATCGACCCTCTATTACAAACCTCTAACTGCACATAAAATGTACAAGTCTTTTTAACCTTTGCACTTCACTCTTAACTACTGTATTCTTGAAACCAGTAGTTTGGTTGCCATTTAAAAATATAAATTGGATTATACCATTTCTCAAAGTTATTCTCCAATAACTCTCAATTATGTATAATGTTATAGAATTAGTTGCTTTGCTCTATTTGTTCTATTGCTTAAATTGTATATCAGTCTGCCTCATTGTAACACAGCTGTACTCTTTTTTTAATATAATGTGTTATATATAATATTATTTTATACCGCAGTACAGAGTTGAGTATATGTTGCAGAGACTTTATGGCTCATGCATGTCTTTTTATTGAAAAAATAATGAATCTTAGTCTATATAAATATCATGGATGAGGACTAATGCCTGTAATCTCTACTTATAAACATCCCCTTCTCCCACACAAACAAGCACCTTATTACTTTCCTAAATGTTAGTTACCTAAGAATCATTTTTTGATCACTCTGCATTAGTTTTAGACTTTATAAAGCCCCCCATTATCATTTACTTCCTATTTTCACTTTTCAGCATTTGGCAGGAAACACTATAGAATGATTTTGACTGTTTTTAAAACTCTCATATAAATGGAATAATGTAGTAGTTGTAGTTCTGTAACTGAATTATAGTACTTAGAATAATGTCCTCTAGGTTTAATTGTGACAAATGAACAAGTTATACTTTTTTAAAAAATTGAATAGAGTTTAATTGTATGAGTTTACCACATTTTCTTTGTCTGTTTACTCATATTTAGATTATTTCCATGTCTGAATATTGTTAATAATATTGTAATGAAGTACTACACGTGTAGTACCTCTTCAATATTACTATTTTAATATTAAATATACCCAAAAATTGTTCTGCTAGATTATATGGTCAGTACGCTACCGAGAGTATTCCGCCCGCACAGCAGAGCCTGGCAAGCAACCCGTGGTGTATTTGATATGCCAACAACAGTAAGAACAAGTCTCACAATGAAGATGTTACTGGTGCCCGCTCAAGCAAATTGATGAGCAATGGAGGACAGTGTGACAGTGTGTGACGTATGGTCATCCTTTTGTAATTTTTATAAGTATGAACACTGCTGATGTTCCCCTAAAATTTTATATTCTCACCAACTGTGTACTAGTGTTCAAATTTATGTTTCCGTGCCAATCTCTTTCCTTCTCATTTCTTTCTATTCCTTTTTCTTTTAACTGATGGCAGGCAATGGTTGACAACACCAATCATGTTCAAAGATTATTGTTTCTCTGAGCTTGGGTTTTACACCAGGTACTGCTTGGGTACCATGTGGTGCTGAATTAGAATCTGATCATCCAATGCAAGAAAAAAGTCTTTAACCCTCTTTAACCCTGTACAGCATCTCCACCCCTCTACTTTTTAAGTCATCCAAGAACAACCATGATAACCCCTCAGTATCTGTATTGCAAAACAGAATAACCAAAGCATAAAGAGAGAAAGAGAGGAAGAGAGAGAGATATATAAAGAGCTTGAGGAATAGAGAGATACAGAGAAAGACACAGAAAGAGACAGAGAGAGACAGAGGGAGAGAGGTACCGCCTTCCACAGAGACAGGTTGGTGCTAAGGTGGCAGGAGGGAAACTGAGGACACTGGTAGTGAGAAACTTTTGCTGGTGGATGGATGGGTATTAGAAAACTGTCTGAAACCCAATCATGAACAGCTTTGTAGCTCTGTATCTCATGGTGATTATTTTTTTTTAAAAAAGTCATCCTAACTCAGTGTGAATCGTGTATACCTTAATTTATATATTTTGATTGAACAGTGAAAATTTGTATCCACCTTTTGGTCATTTGTTTTTCTTTGGAAAAAATAGTTGAAGTTCTTTTAGTCTACTTCAGTCACCAAATAAGTTTCTTATTCTAGGCTATTTGACCATTTATTGTATTGAACATTTATTTATAGTATTGAATCGCAAAGATTGATGAGACTTAACATTTTTTATATTATACATTCCTCTCTGAGAGGTAGAGAGTCTCTTGCCCGCACTCCTGGCTGTCTTCCCTGGGTCCCTTGGAGGGGATGGGCTCCAGCTTCCCTCCCCACCCCAAGCAGAGCTCCCGGTGGCCAAAGACCACCGGAACCTAGCTACAGCCATGCTTGTGGCCCCTCTCCACACGTTCAGACAGGCCTCATGCATGAAGGTACCGGCAGAGGAACCCAGGTGTTTGTAATCCCATCAACGGCCAACATCCAGAGAGAGACTTAAAAGCAAGCTCTCAGAAGCGAGCGGCCGCTTTGCGGCTGCGTGATATCTTGTAGCCTACTTCTCCCTTTGGGAGAAACTGG
Source organism: Sorex araneus (assembly GCF_027595985.1). Taxonomy (NCBI): domain Eukaryota; kingdom Metazoa; phylum Chordata; class Mammalia; order Eulipotyphla; family Soricidae; genus Sorex; species Sorex araneus. Next base: position 214,810,182 of record NC_073303.1, read on the forward strand.
CAATCTTCTGAGAGTTTCCTGCCCACATGGGACAGCCTTGCAAGCTTCCCATGGTGTATTCATATGCAAAATCCAGTAACAAGCTGGATCTCATTCCCCTGACCCTGAAGAGCCCCCAGTGCAACATCGTTAGGAGGGCCAAGTCGAGATACACTTCTAAGATCTCAGGGAAAGGACGAAATGAGATGTTACTGAGCCCGCCTGAGAAATCGGTGATTAACGGGATTTCGTGTTTCGTGAAAAGTGATACATTCCTCAAGCTCACATGTCAAATCACAAGTACATTCTTTGTGTTTTTGTCCTTCACTCATTGGTTTACATACTCTGTGGATTGTTGATCGGAGAAATAGCACTGCAATTAAGACACTTAATTTGCATGCATCAAACTGTTATTAATTTGGGCCACCAATTATAATTCCCTACGTGCCACTAGAATTGACTCCTGAGCATAGGGCCAGAAATAAGCTGTGCTCAGGGAGCAGCCAGGTATGGCATAGCTGTACTCTCACCAAAAAAAATGCTTAATAAAAAATTTACTAATAAGATAATAAATTAAACTAATTGGCAAAAATTTTAGTTGCTTAAAGTTACCTTACTATTCTGTAATAGCGTAATAGAAACAGAACTGTGCAGAAGTGTGCAGTACTGAAGCAATAGCATTGCAGGCAGGGCATTTGTCTTGTCTTTCACTCGGCTGACCCAGGTTCGATTCCTCCGCCCCCTCAGAGAGTCTGGCAAGCTACTGGGAGTATTCTGCCTGCATGGCAGAGCCTGGCAAGCTACCTGTGTTGTATTCAATATGCCAAAAACAAGGCTCACAATGGAGATGTTACTTGGTGCCCGCTCGAGCAAATTGATGAACAACAGGACTACAGAGTTACAGTACTACAGTGCAGTAGAAAATTAGTAACTAAAAGTCAATTATAACATTTGCTCTCACTTAAGTAAAACTACTACATATTTTTGACATGTTCTATTATTGTGCATAAGAATAATTTCTTTGAGGGCGTATTTTAAATACTCACAAAGCTTGCATTTACACTTAGATTTAAGAAGTGGTATAAAGGCTATGTTCTTTTTCTAGATTTTTTTATTTTGAGGATATTTGTACCATAACCAGTCATGCTCAGGCATACACCCTATTAGAGCATCTTCTTCAGGCGTGAACTTAAATAAAATACATTCTCATAGTATGTTTGGGAAAAATGAATAAAAACATTATTAGTACATGCAGTATAAAATATCATCCAAATGACAGAAATATAGTTCCATGATTTTGCTTAGGCTCATTTTAAAAATACTGAATTTTTCTGAACATTATAAGAAAACTTTAATGCAGAATAAAATTATAAATACTCATATAAGTATTAATATTAAGGCAAATGATATAAAGCTAACATAAAAATCTAATACTATAATCAAATTAAAATCTTTGTCAAGTAGTAATATTTGAAAAGTCCACAAATAATTATTAGAGCTCCACTCTTCTTTTCCATGATTTTAGTATATGGTAAATTGGTTAGTAAACAGTATGATAATGCTTTTAACTTAAGGATTGTGAAATAGGCTGCCCTAATTAGTATTCTGCTATCCTTGTTTAAAAATAGTCTATGCTCATTCTATTTGAATGAGTACTATGACAATTTAATTAAAGTTTAAATTTTAGTAGCTGTTTAAAATCATACATAATGCAATTATTTTTGTTCAATTAATTTGATAGAAAACCACTTTGAAATAATTATAGTAATTCACAGATTTTATTTTTTCCTTCTCAGCCATTTATCATGGTGTGTAATATATCTTAGAGGAAATCATATTGGGGCATAATTATCAGAAGTTCTAGCTAGAATTAATGAGTAAATACTTTTTAATTGCCATGAAATTTCTGTAGTGAAATTAAGAGACTTGAGTTTATATATATATGACAGTCTATATATATTCATATATATGCATTATATATGAAAAACCTCCATTAATACAAATGGACAAAGGGTACATGAAAATTTTTCTACATTACTATTCATCTAGGAGATGCAAATCAAAACCACAATGAGATGTCATCTCATACCAAAGAGACTGACCCACATCAAAAAGAAGAAGAACAACCAGTATTGGCAAGGATTGGGGAGAAAGGGAATTTCCTTCATTGATGGGAATGCCAACTGCTCAAGCGTTTTTGGAAAACAATATGGGCATTCTTCAAAAAGCTATATATTGACCTTCCATAAAACCCAGCAGTACCAGTCCTGGTAATGCAACCTTGGGCACCCCAAACACAAGGACATCTGTACTTGTATGTCCTTTGCAGTACTATTCACAAAGCCCGAATCTGGGGAAAAAATCCTGGTTGCCTAAAAACAGATGAGTGAATAAAGAAACCATGGTACATATATACAATGGAATATCACACATCTTCTAGGTAAAATGAAATCATGGAATTTACTTAGAGAACTTGGAGCAAAACCTGCCGAGTCAAATTCGTCAGAGGGAGAGGGTCAGATGTAGAATGATTGCACTCATTGTGGGATATAAAAAAAATAAAAACCAACGTAGCATTAGACTAATACCCAAAGACAATAAAATGAGGTCCAGGAGGACCAGTGGTTGGAAGGTGCATGGTTAGTCAGAGTGCAGTTAGGATAGAGAATGGAACATGATGACAATGGTAGTTGAATGATCACTCTGGACAAGAATGAGTGCTGAAAGGAGCTAAAGTGACATAACCTTTACCTTTATCATAACCTTTAACTACATGTATTGAAAAAAATAATGCATCAAAGGACAGAGAGACAGAGACAGAGACAGAGAAAGACAGAGAGAGACATAGAAATGAAAAGTATCTGCCTAAAATCCAAGTATGTGGGATATGTGACCGAAATCTCCAGGCTTGCATGGAGTCAAGAATGGTGACCTCCCCCTATCACCCTGTTCTTCCGAGAGCCTGGCAGTCATGCCAACAAAATGCCTCTAGCACTGTATAAGTTCATTAATGACCATGACCTAGAGACACACAAATAAATCTCGGAAGAGAGCCACAAGTTGCAGAGATGCCTCCAGACCCAAAGTTACTATCCAGTTAAAAATTTAACTCCAGCTCTATCACCCTGTTTAAATTCTAGAAATCCTAGAGTGACATCACATTTTCTAAGACAAAGATGTACCAGGAGTAGCACAACACAAGGCAACTGATCTTGATAAAAAATAGATGATAGATAGATATACAGACAGACAGACAGACAGACAGACAGACAGATAGATAGATAGATAGATAGATAGATTAGTACGCAAATCTCAACCTGTAACATGTTAGTATTCTCTTATTCAAGGTTTAATGTCTCCAGGGTGAGATACAACAATCTTCACACACTTTTCTCTAAGGAATCCTTTTTGGATCTTTTTAGTGCATTATTCATAATAAACAATACAAAATAAATTATGACCTGCCTTTGAAGCAGGCTTGGGTGATGGTGGCAAAATTTAAAATAATGGTGGTAGGAAGGTGTAATGGTGATAGGATTGATGTTGGAACATTTAGTATAATTATTGTAATTAACTGTGAAATTAAAATAAATAATTTTTTAAATGAGCTAAAGATGAAATAGAAAAAAAATAAAAGTGTCTGCCATAGAGAAACAGTTAACAAAGTGATTGAAGGAATATTGGGAACATTAGTGTTCAGAAATGTACCCTGTTGAACCAAAAGTTTTTAGAACATTGTGTGACTGAAACCCAATCTTTTCCAATTTTAAACTTTGTATCCCACACTGATTTAATTTAACAACATTGTATGCCCCGATTTTAGTGAATTTTTAGGCTTACAATAGGAATAGTTTTATCTCACAGAATATATTGAAAACAAATTAAAATATAAAATACTAATATAACTTTTACCAAACAAGTATTATTAAGGAATCACTATCACTTTTAACAATAAAAGCTTGAGACTATAAAGTTTATACACTGTGCAATACCTATTTAAGATGCTAAAAATAGTTATTGCTTTTTTGAGTATGCCAGGAAGAAGTCTTATTACATTTCTAAGGTAGTTGTTACCTTGACTCTGCAAATTGGAATCTCCTTTGTTAAGACAGTGACTAAACTGGAGCTTTGAGATACTTTTTAAGTTCTTTACAGATAACACCTGCATTTGACTTGTTCAAATTCTAGGGAAAATACGGTTTGATAAATATTTATTAAATACGTAAAGGAATGAATGCATCCTTATAAATCCTTAAGATTTGACTTGAAATGATAAGATTTGTTGAGTGAAGGTGAGCTATACATATTTAGATGTGTATACATAGAGGAGTATTTAGATATATAGATTGGAGGCTATAGGGTTTTAATATAAAGGTATAGTTTGCACAGGTAGAATGTGGAACAGTATAGCTGGAAGTGCACAAATTAGATTCTCCAAGGACTAGATCCCTCAAGGAAAAGATGAAAAATTTATAATCATTTAAATTGCACAGTAAGATCAGTTCTTAACTTTTATACATTCTTGAAGTGATTAGGTAGGCATTTAATATTATTCTGATAGTTAAGAATTTCCCTCTTAAGAGAATTTCCCTCTTTAGAGAAGACTCAGGAGTTAAGGAATTTGTCTTGAATATGGCTGACTCTTGCAGGTAGGGCGTTTGCCTTGCATGCCACTGACCCAGGTTAGATTTCTCTGTCCCTCTTGGCGAGCCCAGCAAGCTACCAAGAGTATCCTGCCCGCATGGCAGAGCCTGGCCAGCTACCTGTGGCATATTCAATACACCAGAACAGTAACAACAAGTCTCACGATGGAGACATTATTGGTGCCCGCTCAAGCATATTGATGAACAATGGGGCAATAGTGCTACAGTGCTATAGTTGACCCAAATTTAATTCCTAGACCCATGTATGATTCTTTTATAAGCATAGTATTGAGATACTGTTTTTAGCACATAAATAATCCCTTTGTGATGGTACTCAGCTAGTCAGAGATGACACAGAGCATGGACATATAGCACAATCACCTTTAGACTAGGATACATTGCTGAATTTTATTCAGATATGAGGCATGGCTCTGCTGACAAACTCAATTCGGCTCAATTTGGATATATTCATACTCTTATCAATGGCAGATTATATCCTTACTGTGTAGGGTCTCAGGCAAGCTCATAATTGGAATGCTCATCCAGAGATAATTACTATTATAACACTTACACTATGTTAATTAGAAACAGCAATCACAGAAAAGTATAAATATTTTATCATTTTACATACACCAATCATGTTCTGTAACACACACTGCTGATAAGCATGCCAAGGTCACACAAAGACTGTTACCCAGGTGGGCATAACATTTCAGCTTCATATCTTTATGTTAAATCTTTCTCTTTTAGTAAAAGATGTGCATCTATAATATTTAAAAACTCTACTGCTCTAAGGATATGGTGACCCAGAAGATTAGACAGATCTTGATTTGAATAAAACTAATCTGACCAGTTTTCTTAAGGTTGAAAATAATTTTCATGTGGATCTGTATGTGCTTTTCAATTAAGCAAAAGTTTAAGCAGTATATAAGAAAATACAATTTTCGCACCAAAAATGTTTCAGTCTAACAATATTTTTAAGCAAACAATGGATGCAAAATCTTAGACAATTTTGTATAGCAACCTTCCAGAGTTTAAAAAAAAACTTGATTTTTTTCTCTGATATGATTTATTTATCTATAATTATTTATAAACTATGCAGCTCATTTGCATTTGAGAATTCCCAAAGATGCCACTGCTATTATTTTTTATATCACATTATTAAGTACTATTACTCACGTTTGCTGTCTGTCTCTTCTCTTGTCTACATTCCACAAGTCCTGGGACAATAAATTTATATTTTACATTGATTTGATCAAATGGCATTTGCCCTAGGTAGTATTAGATGGCTAGGTCATTGAAGCAATTATACAGCGGTATTCCCCTAGCGAGCCTTTCATCTACTAGTAATATAAAATCAATAATGTCTAAATAAGCACTGAGATGGCATCTTAATGTTCTCCAAAAGAAGATTTAGACATTTGAGCAGCCTCAAAAGGGCTTTTAAAATCCATTTTGAAAATAGGTATTTTCCTCTATGCCTTTCTGTGTTCTGAAAATACACCTTTCTAAGTAGTTAGAAAACATATTGATATAAGTATTATGGTTACAGTGTATACTAATAAAGCTTAAGAAAACTATTGTTCAATCTGTTATTATAAACTTAAGACACAGATATTTTTATGAAACAATATTATTTAAAGAGGTAAACGTATAATTAAAAATTAAAATTTTCCTACCACTTGGGGATGGAGCAATAGCACAGTGGCTAGGGTGTTTGCCTTGCACACGGCCAACCTGGGTTCGATTCCCAGCATCCCATATGGTCCCCTGAGCACCGCCAGGAGTAATTCCTGAGTGCAGAGCCAGGAGTAACCCCTGTGCATAGCCAGGTATGACCCAAAAAGCAAAAAAAAAAAAAAATTCCTACCACTGATTTGGAAATTTCACTCAGACACTAATATGATCTTTAAATTAGTTATAATTTTTCATTACACATTCAAAGTGTAAAAGTGGGTTATTTTTTTAAAAATTTTAGGACCATTCTTGGGGGTAATCAGGAGCTACACCTAGCAAGGTGCTTGAGGGCTGTTCGCAGGGACCATGCAATGCTTGGGACCAATTGCAGGTCTCTTGCATGGAAAGTAGTCCTTATAGACTATTACATGTTCTCTCTAGCCATCACTGTCCCTGTCACTGTCATCCCTTGCTCATCGATTTACTGAAGCAGGCACCAGTAACGTCTCCATTGTGAGACTTGTTATTGCTTTTGACATATCGGGTATGCCACGGGTAGTTTGCCAGGCTCTGCTGTGCAGGCGGGATACTCTTGGTAAATTAGATTTTATTAAAATTTAAATACAACATTTATTTAAAATATATTTTTGCAAGTTTACCTCTGAAGCTTTACTATTCTCTGTTCTGTAATATACAAAACTAAATCATATGTTGTGACTTATAATTTATAATCATTATCATTCTTATAAGAAAATCCTGGAAAAATATTTCTCTCATTTCTATATTACTAATTGAAGAGAAGTATGTCCAACGAAAGTATCTCAAACCTATTTTTCTTTTATTACAACTAAAAAAATGAGACTTCAGTAATTAATGTGGACATGAGCTTTGAAAACACATGCCATTTCCCCTGTTACACACAGAAATTTAAAGAGATATACTGAAATTTAAACTTAAAAATACTTTAAGTCTATGACTTTTCATTGTGAAGGACTGAACATACAAATGCTATAAAAGGTACAAAACTCCTTGGGGAAACCATTAATTTCAGTCTGTTCAAACCACCCCTCTAATGCTTGGATTCATGTAATATTTACAGATGCTATCTAAACAGGTCAGCTTGTTAAACTACCATATCTATTAAATAGATATACACAAGCCAGTCTCTACTCAAAGGAATTATTAAATAAACTGAGTTTCTGGCTTATCTCTAAGGAATAGCTCTTATACTTTCTTATAGAAATAGCATATCAAGGTTACGATAATCCACTGTTATTGCCATATAATTCTGTTTATGAGGCAATGTGAATTTTCTAAGTGCCTAATTACTTCAACACCTAAAGCAACAAAAACTCACTATGTAGGTTCTTTTATACTATAAATTCATTATTTTAAAAATACTAATATACATTTGATTTTGCTGCCAATGTAACTACAATTTGTTGAGTACAAGAATTAAAATCTTCTAAACCATATAGATGAGAAAAATTTGAAAGTTACATAATGCTGAAGCTATCACCTTCAAGATTTTAGAATTCTGAAAGCACATTATTATAATTTCAATCATTAAGGATATAGTATGAATATATGAATATTCACTGCTAAAGGTACAAATCGAGGTAGACTGAATTTGAATTTTTATTATAAGCCAGGGGTGTTTTTTAATGTATTTTGAATATAATTCAAATTTTGTAGCCATCAAACTTTTTTAAAGGAACTAGCTCTAGTTAAATAATAAAAGGTGACTTTATATCTTAAATACCCTGCCAATTTAACACATCAGCAAATTGTTAATAAAAAATGTCTAGAAATATATATTAATTGTCTCAGGAAATAATTACCAAGATAAACTGCAACACATATAATCATTGGCTAGTGTCTTTTATATGTGTACTGTTCATGGTATAGTAACTATACATTTTTGTTTTTTGCTTTTTGGGTCACACCCAGCAATGTGCAGTGTTTAGTCCTGGCTCTGCTCTCAGGAATTACCCCTGACAGTGTTCAGGGGACCATATGGGATGCTGGGAATTGCACCTGGGTCGTCCTCGTGCAAGGCAAATGCCCTATCTGCTGTGTTACCACTCCAGCCCAGTAACTATACTCTTAATCTATTGTATTTCTTTGTATGTAGCTTGTCTCATACTTTGCAGGGTACTTGGATAATCAGTTATATCAACAATATTCTGCTTGATATAAGTACAGTGATTCTTGAGGGAATTTGATTTGAGTTTTGGTTTGGGGGTCAAACTCAGTGGTTCTCATGACATACCCTGAGAAATGTGCTGAGAGATCACTCCTGACAGGGCTCAGGGTCTATATGGGATGTGAGGGATTGAACTGGGGTCCCTGTACTGCATGTAAAGCATGTAAAGCAAGTGATCTACCCACTGTGCTATTATTCTGGCCCCTTGAGGAACTTTACAAAGTACTCAAAACATGATAATAAAGTTCACAGTTTGGAACTCACCTCATAAGCATTTTATGAGATATGGGGGTTGGGAGTTGGTGGGTCATACTCCATGGTGCTCAATGACTACATCAGGGATGTAGTGTCACTCTGGTAGTGCTCCAGGGACCATGCTGTGCTGCTGATGAGTGCAAAGCAAGCATCTTAAACTCTAAACTATCTGACTCAAAAAAAGGCCTTTCTAGGGAAGTGATAGAGTGTAAAAAGGTCTTCCTAAGGAAGTGGGAGATAGTTAAATGTCCCTTGCTTATGAAATGATGTACCACAATATTTCTATATTATCAAATAACACTGAACTTGAAGTAGCTTCAGTGTGTTTGCAAAGAGTCTGTGATTTTTCAAGAACCAAGAATTTCAATCCCCATTTCTTTCTCTGTTCTTTGTAAAACTGGAGACTTTCCAATTTTAGCAACATTCTTATTGACCAACACACAAGGATAATTAGCTAGACTTCACTTACACTTCATGCCATCAATCACTATGTCAGGAATCACATTTTGAGTCAAAGAAACAACAATGCATGGAGCACATATGAATATAGTTTGAGTAAAACAATGCATAATGCATAAAATTTATTTTAAACAATGATACCCTATCTTCACTTAATTCTGTAATGTGAAAGACAGTCTTGCACAGTTCTTTGAGACAAGCAGAATAAAAGTACTGGATCATAGAGCAGGATCTTTAGTACAGATGGTAGATTTTTGCCTTGCACGTGACTGAACCAGGTGGATCATACAAACTCTGTCACTGTCACTGTCATCCCATTGCTCACCAATTTGTTCGAGTGGGCACCAGTAATGTCTCTCATTGAGAGACTTATTGTTACTGTTTTTGGCATATCCAATACTCCACGGTTAGCTTGCCAGGCTCTGCCGTGTGGGCAAGATACTCTCGGTAGCTTGCCGGGCTCTCCGATAAGGGCGGAGGAATTGAACACAGGTCGACCACGTGAAAGGCGAATGCCCTACCGCTGTGCTATCGCTCCAGCCCCATACAAAATCTGTATTTTTATAAAACACAGATTTATATAAAAGTATAATTATAAGATGTTAACACAAGATGAGAAATCAAAACTATATAGGAAAGATATATAGTATTATTGAAACTCCTATAAATCTAAAATCATTCTCAAACAAAATGTCAGTAAAGATACAATGTTTTTATTTCATTATGATTAAATGCACATGTAAAATGAGAGTTTTATAAAAATGACACATCCAAAGCAATACATATTTATCCTAAGCAATTATAAGTATCATTATAAATATAACCTATTATAAGTATAAAGTAAAAGGTGAAAGATTTATGAGGGACTGGAACAATTGCAGAGTGGATAGGGCGTTTGTCTTGCACGTGGCTGACCAGGGTTTGATTCCTTCACCGCTCTCAGAGAGCCCAGCAAGCTACCGAGAGGATCTCGGCTGCATGGGAGCCTGGCAAACTACCTGGGACATATTTGTTATGCCAAAGACAGCAACAACAAGACTCACAGTGGAGACTTTACTGGTGCCCGCTCGAGCAAATTGATGAGTTGAGCATTGGGATGAGAGTGATACAATGATACAGTGAAGTATAAAGTATAACTATAGCAGTGCTAAACAAAACTACCTGTTGCACAATAATAGCAATCATGAAGAGTACAGTTACGAATGTAACAGACAGATATTAATCTTATGTTTCCCCAAAATGCAAGTTTAGTTTTTAAGTATCATCAGACTGTTTGCTGTAATAGATTTGACAAGGTCAACTCATTTATATTCATGTTATTATCACCTCTTTAAACTTTGAGAAACAGTAAGATTAGATCACTGACACATGCAAAGAAAAAGTATTGGTCTATTTTTTTCAGCTAAATGTGAAATAGAATAAATATGATACTACTCACAAATAAACCTGGGAAGAGAAAGAGAAAAATGCTGTAGAGATGTCTCTGGACCCTGCACCAAGCTGTCTCATGTTGTCTCATATGGGCCAATCCAGAGGTGAGTGGGTAAGTCTCACCACCCACCCCAACAAGGTCCGGCAGCTGAAAACCCTCAAGTCCCGGCAGCTGAAAACCTCCCGAACTTAATTGCTGCCATACTCACGGCCACTCTCTACAGGCTTGGATGAGCCTTATCAGGAGTGAATCTGCTGGAAAACTCAGGCATGCATGATTCATGACCGAAACCTCCAGGCTCAAACGGAGTCAGGGAATCGGCAACCTCCCCCTCTCCCTGTTCTTCTGGGAACCTGGTGGTCACATCACAAACTGCCTCTGGTACTATATAAGCTCATTAATGTCCGTGAGTCAGAAACTCACAAATAAAGTTTGAAGACAGCATCGTGCTACAAAGACGCCTCCAGACCCACGTCACCATCCTGTTAAAAATTTAATTCTAGCTGTATCACTTTATTTAAAGTTTTAGGATTCCTGGAGCAATGTCTTATACGCTGCAGCACTGATGTACCAAGAGTAGCTCTCCACATTTGATAGGGTGTAAAGTAGAAGGCAACCAATCTCATAGCACACAAGGCTCAACCTTTAACCTGTTCGTAATCACTTATACAAGGGCTTAATGGCTCCAGGGAGAGACACAATAATATGCCACTTAGAGGAATTCTTTTCCTCCAAGGAAACTCTTTTTTTTTTTAACACTTTTAATGGATTATTTATAACAAGCAATACAAAATAAATTATTTAGGTCAGGCTTGGGGGTCAGACTTTGTGTGTTGGAGTGGAAAAAATTCTAAATATTATTGTTAGAAGGTGTAATGGTAGTGGGATTGGCATAGGGATATTGAATGTAATGAATTATTATTAACTTTATCAGGCTGGAGTGATAGCACAGCGGGTAGGGTGTAAAAATTAAATTAAATTTACAAAGGAACCAAATACTATATATGGCATATAAAAATATATGATGGGACTAGTAAAATTAAATTTATATAAAAATCACACCTAGAAAATATAACAATTATTACTTGAGATGGCCATGCTAATAGTCAAAATATAATTTTGGCCATAGTGGCACTCAAAAGATAATTTTGAAACTAAAATATATATTCTTAACTTATTATATTTATACATGGATATGTATATGTACACTTATTTGGTTTGGGGGCAACACTCAACTGTGCTCAGCATAGTCCTGTCTCTGTGCCCATGTGTCATTCCTGGCAAGGCTTTGGGGAAGATGGGCATTCTGGGCATCAAAGCAGGGTCATCTCTGTGAGATGCCTAACCATATATTTGTTACCCCATTTTTAGTGAATATGTTAAAGCTGGAGAAGGACTTCGATAATGGCTGTGGCTAGGTTCTGGTGGTCTTCGGCTGCTGGGAGCTCTGCTCGGGGTGGGGAGGGAAGCTGGAGCTCATCCCCTCTGAGGGGCCCCGGGAAAAACAGCCAGGCATGCGGGCAAGAGACTCTCTGCCCCTCTCCACACGTTCAGACGGGCCTCACACATGAAGGAACTGGCAAAGGAACCCAGGTATGTGTAATCCCATCAACGACCAACATCCAGAGCCTTAAAAGCGAGCTCCCAGAAGAGAGCGATGCTGATGAAAATCGATGATGTTGATGATGATGATGATGATGAAATTTATAATTATAATATTAATGATAAATTAAAATACTTAATTGTTAAATTTTATAAATAATAATTATGAATTAAGATTTTATACAATTAAAATATACTATTCTAGACAGTCACACCTAGAAACTGCCCTGGGTGCCATGAAATCCCATCAACAGCCAACATCCAAAGACTATAAAACCAATTCCCAAAGAGTTTGACGTAGAGTCTCTTGCCCCCACATCTGGCTGTTTTTACCGGGATCCCTCAAAAAGGGCAGGTTGAGTTTCCCTCTCCACCCTGAGTAGAGCCCCAGCAGTTGAAGACCTCCGGAACCCAGCCACAGCCATGCTCAAGGCCACTCTCCAAAAGTTCGGACAAGCTTCACTCATGAAGAAACCTGCAGAGAAACCCAGGTGTGCAGGACCCAAGGCAGAGATCTCAAAGGCTGCTTGGATCAGGACTGGGTCTTTGACACCCAGATTCCCCATTTTCCAGTAACTAGGCAGTCACACCCAGAAATTGCCCTAGGTGACCTGTAATCCCATCAACGGCCAACATCCAGAGACTATAAAACCAAGCTCCTGGACATCTTATAACCTATTTCTCCCTCTGGGAGAACATGACAAGCTATTGAGAGTTTCCTGCCCACATGGGAGAGCCTTGAAAACTCCCCGTGGTGTATTCGATACACCAAAACCAGTAAAAATAATGGGTCTCATTCCCCTAACCCTGAAAGAGCCTCCAAGCGGCACCTTTGGAAAGGATGAGTAAAGAGAGGCTTCTAAAATCTCAGGGCTAGGACGAATGGACACATTACTGAGATACTCGAGAAATTTGATGATAATGATTATGATGATGATGATGATTGATGATGATGATGATGATGATGAATCCAAAATATCTCAGATTGTGACCTTATTTGGAAAGATGGTGATTGTATGCACTATTAAAATGAGATCATACTGGGTTGTAGGCCCCAAACCTATTGTGGCTGGTGTTCTCATTAAAAGGAGAAAATTAGAGATGTATATTTAGATAAAGGGGAACACTATGAAATGAGTGCTCTTATAAATGATGAAAGTAGAATTTTGAGGCCTACACAATTCAAGTAATGCCAAGTGGCATTCTGTCACTAGTGCTAGGTAAAACGTAAAACAGATTGTCTTGGTTTCCTCAGATGGAAACATAACTATCAGCAACTTCTTTGACTTTGATTCTGGAGAACACTTAGACTATGTAAATCATCTCTTTGTGGTACCTTGTAACATCAGCTCTAATAAACTAATAGGGTGGTTTTGCCTTTGTCTTCCTCCAGAACCAAATCAGAGGAGGACATGGTGAAGATTGAAACAACATAATCATAGAATTTGTTTCTTTTTCAAAAATTTATTTATTTGGGGGGGGGGGGGAATTGTCATCAGGAGTATACCCAGACGTGCTGAGGGTTTATTCCTGGCTCTGCCTTCAGAGGTCACTCCTGAGCTTAACTTGGAGGACCATACGGGGTATCAGGTACCGAACCCACGTTGGCTGTGTGCAAGGTGAAGCAAGATACATATTTTATTTTATTTACTTTTAAGTATTTTTCTGAATTTGGGGCCAGAGCAGCGATGCTCAGGACTTGCTCTTGGCTCTGAGCTCAGAGCTCAGGGGACCATATGTGGTGCTATAACCTTAATTCTAATATTGCATTATAAAGTGTCAAGGATAGACTATTTTCACAAAATGTTCAACTCTCATTCTAATTCCTAAAGGAAATGGCATTCTTAGTAAAAGTAAATAATCCCAAACTACAAAACACAGCTCTTGAGTTTTTTTTTTTTAATAATCTCAGTAAACTGAGGCATCATTTCTCCAAAACCAATGTGTATTTGAGATACCCAAAAATATTATGGTGAAATAAAATCCTGAAATCCAAATTGTATGATTACCTTGGTTTTTTGTTGAAGTATTTAATTGAATTTAACTATCCTGGATGCAATAGTATTTCTGCATTCAATTTAGGATGTATGATTGGTTTCCTTCTTTGTTCAATGCAGATAAAGCAACAATATCTACCACGATAGTAGCTGAGCTGAAAATATGAAGAAATGTTTCCAAAACAACGTAATTAGTGAAAGCTAATTATGGCATCTGTCTATGACCATCTGCATAAAATAGATTTTATGAAGATAGAAGTGTATGTAGAATAAAAAAAGTCAAGTGGCAAGACAAACACTTGACTTTTTTTTATTATACATTTATATGCTTGACAGCATATAAAATCTTCACTTGTGCTTTTTAAATCTATTGAATATCTTATGTCTGCACAGGAACCTTGCTTTTAAAGATGGTGTTTATGCATTCAGGGTACGTTGCATTAATTCCTATGAAACTTATTCCTATGATGTCTAAAATGAACTCTTCCATTTTTACTAGTATAATATTTTAGTAGCATAATGGCATAATATATCTATACTCTTGGCAGGAGAAAACAATAAACAGCTGGAAACATTTATCATGGATTGACAACTTGTAGACCACTAGATGTTAAATTTAGGCTACTATTTTTTTGGGGGTCACACCCGGCGATGCACAGGGGTCACTCCTGGCTCTGCACTCAGGAACCACCCCTGCGTTGCTCAGGGGACCATATGGGATGCTGGGAATTGAACCTGGGGGGGCCACGTGCAAGGCAAATTTCCTACCTGCTGTGCTATCACTCCAGCCCCTAGACTACTATTTTTTTAATTGAAGTTTTATAAGAAATCAGCCACACCTATTGCTTGTTTCTATTTAAGTCATTTTTAGTATGGGAACTATATATAGTTTGAAAAGCTCCAAATCATTACTCTCTGGCTCTTTATAGATGATACTTGCCAAACCTTCTACGACTTATAACATTGATATTGATTCTTTCACTCTTCAGAGCCAATATGTATTGTACTTCTGCTTCAGAGTACTTTTTGTTAATGAGAAAAATATGAAGTTAATTGATAAAATTTTAACTAAGTAATATGCATTTCTTTTTCAACCTTATCAAATTACCTCAAGATTGTTACATTTGAAAATTGAAGCAATTTCTAATTATATGATCCTTATGAGAACTCAAATATTTATGCAAAGACATTGCTCAAGCACCAGAGCTTTGGCAAATGTTCACTAAGAACTAGTATTTGGGAGTTGGAGAGATAATACAGCAAGAAAGTCACTTGCCTTGCATGTGGCAGACCCCAGTTCATAAAAGATTAACTCAAAATCTGTTTCTTCATTAAAGCTTAGCTATCCTTTTTTCGCTCTCAGAAACAGTTTGCAATTCTCACTTCCAAGCATTTATTTTGTCAAATATTTTATATTCTTTAAAATGTAACTGCTCTTATCTTTTTTATCCACATTTAACTGTAGCACTGTTGTCCCATTGTTCATCGATTTGCTCAATCAGGCACCAGTAATGTGTATATTGTGAGACTCATTACTGCTTTTGGCATATTGAATATGCCACGGGTAGATTGCAAGGCCCTACAGTGTGGGCGGGATAATCTCGGTAAGCTTGTTGGGCTCTCCAAGAGGGATGGAGGAATTGAACCCGGGTCCGCTGCATGCTGCATGCAAGGTAAACACCATACCCACTGTGCTATCACTCTAGTCAGCATTTAACATAGGTAGGAATTTAAATCCCACATTTAAAATAATGAAAGAAAAGAAAAAAATATAATGGGCCAAAGTAATAATAATTGCTTGCCTTTACTTGTTAAAGGTATTTGCCTAGCAGGGTTTAGTCCTGGCCACCCTATATGATTTCCCAAACCCCACGAGAGTGATTTCTGAGCACAGAGCCATGAGCACTACTGAGCACACTGAATGTGACCCAAAAAGAAAAACAAATGTATAGAAATCAGCTAGTTTTATGAAGCCAAAGTGTAAGAGTACAATCTCTTAATTTAATTTCCTGGGCACTGCAAAATCTCTCACTCATTTTGAATAATTTGTATGCTATATTTTGTAACTTTCATGATGGAAATTCCAGGAAGATTTTTTTAAAAAGCTAATAAAAATTGAGTCAAAGGAAAAAAAAAGAAGCTTACTATGTAATGTTTTTCCTAGCTATTGGCATTATTTGTATTAAAAATGTCTCCTATTTATAGAGGTATGTACTGAAATATACTTTGGTAAATAATATAGATTGCATAATTTAGCTTTAGGTTTTAGATTAAAGATAAACAAAATATAAATTTTAAATTAGTTTAAAAATTAGCTATATACAAATATTTTAAAGTGTACATTTTGGTGAGATGTTGATTATAAAATTAATATGTAATTAGGAAGTTGCTAAAATTTTAACTAGAACCAGAAAATTCATCAATGGAAACTAATATTTTGTAAAATCTACTTTCAGTTTATATGCTTATATATATGAATAAGTATATGCTTGTAGTATTTTCCTGAAAAATCATAAAATGTTACTTTTTCATAAGTTTTTAAATTTTGAGATTATATTTTCAAAAAATTCTGAATTTGCATTGCAGCTTATATGTGAAACTGTAGTGAACATAACAAATGGATATATAGTTATAAGAAAAAGAGTTGGAAGAATTTGCATGCCGTCAAATAAATAAATATAATTGTTCTGAGGCAGTGCTAATAAGAATGTGATACATAAGTAATATTTTAAATATATCCCAATTTTTTATTTATACACTGGAGTTATTTTTTTTTTAAATAGGAACATACAGATTTATTATTTATACTTAAAGCAATGAGCTTCCATTGTTTATATATGTTTCATCTCATTTATAATGACAATAGAATCTTAGTTTTGATTTCTCCTATGTCATCTTCTTGGCATTTTGTATCCTCCCTTCACAATTTCAAAATACATATTAATAGACAAATGGCCTTTTTCACTGACGCTAAATCTTCATGTCACATATAAAATACACTTATAAAGCTTAGGAAAAAACAAGAAATTACAATTGTTTTTACTTTTTTTATTACGTTAAAGCCATGGCATATTAGAACACATGTAGAGCAAGAATTTAATTTGTCAAGGAAAAGAACTATGACATATTAAAGATAAACAGAACAGTTGGTCCACAGAGTACCATGATTATATTTATTGTATCCAAAGTTTTTCTTTTAGTTGTTTGATCTGGCTGAAAAATAAGCTAGGATGGTGTTGGCTACAATTCTATCCATGATAAATTAATAGATACTAAAATTATCCCTCCCACCGTAAGAGTATACAAGCAAACAATAAAACTGACAAAATAAACTATTTTCAAGCTTTGGACAGCGATGCAGGATTGTTAGTTTAGAGAATTACAAACTCAGTAAGCACTGTGTAAACAGAAGGCATTTTGCTTTGGAAATCCTTTCCACAGTGTGACCTAAAACTCAAAAACAGAGCACTAATTCACATACATGAAGGAAACAGAGACTGGTAATTGTGCATGCAGTTCAGTTGCAAAAACAAAATTCAGTCTGGTTAAAAGAAGAAAACATCATTCAAATTCTTAAGTAATGTAGCATCTACTATGTCAAGCATAAAATGAGAATTTATATTGTGTTAGAAAGAAATGTGACCAAGGTAAATAAAAGTCATAAAAATAAAATGAGCTATAAAGTGCGAGAATCTGCACAACAATTAAAAGTAGGAATCACAAATATGCATAATAATGGAGGAAAATATGGAAGTTATATTTTAAGAGATGGTATTAGCATAGAAATGAAATGGAAGCTGGAGTAATAGTACAGCAGGAAGGGCATTTGTTTAGCCCATGCCTGAATAAGCTTTAATCACTGGCAGCCAATATGGTCCCCTCAGCCCGTCAGGAGTGAGCACAGAGTCAGGCATAAACCTGAACACTGCCAGAAGTGACCCAAAAACAAAATTGGAAAAGTGAAGAAATTTTGATGCACAGGGGTTACTCCTTGCTCTGCACTCAGGAATTACCCCCTGGCGGTGCTTAGGGGACCATATGGGATGCTGGGAATCAAACCCGGGTCAGCCACGTACAAGGCAAACACCCTACCTGCTGTGCTATTTCTCCAGCACAGAAGATATTTTAATTGTAGATAAAAAAATACAACTTAGATATAAAAAAAATCACTAGATAGAATGATACTGAAGAAGGTTGGAAATATTTTGAGAAACAAGAAATAAACTTGAGAAATTTACAGAAAGTATCCAAACTAAAGAAGAAAGACTTAAAAGATGGAAAGAAACTTAAAAAATAGAATTAAATCAACCACATCCCAGTGATCTATAATTTTATACAAGGTGCTAAATAACTTGTAATTTGAGTTTCTAAAGGTAAGGAGAGATATTTATGCAGAAAAATCATTAATAGAGATGATGGCTTTAAAGTATGATGAATAAAATCAATAATGTAAAAGATTTTAAAACAATTCAAATGGGATTGCCCTATTTCTGAACAATATCAATTCTAAATATTTATTCAAAGAACACAAAATGTTAATTCAAGAAGTCATGCAATATTTTTAATAACAGCACTTTAAAAAATTACCAAAAAAAATCAAGACTGGAGAGAAATTATAAGGAGTAAAGTGTTTACCTTGCATGTGACTGACATGGTTCAAATACGTGGCAACACATATGATGTTTCTATAAGCCCCATCAGAAGTCACTCCTGAGCAGAGAGCCAGGAATATCTCCTCAGTATTTGTGTGGCCCAAATTCAACCATTTCAAAATAGTAAATTTTCAATCTAATAAAGATTATTTTTTTAAAGTATGTGAAACCAGCAGTTGAAGACCTCCAGAACCCAGCCACAACCATGCTCAAGGCCACTCTCCACACTTTTGGACGAGCCTCATGCATGAAGGAACAGGCAGAGGAACCCAGGTGTACGGGACCTGGGGCCGAGATCTCCAAGGCTGCTTAGATTGGGAATGGTTCTCTTCCACCCAGACTCCCCATTTTCCAGTAGCTGAGTGGTCACACCCAGAAACTGCCCCGGCGCCGTGTAATCCCATCAATGGCCAACATCCAGAGACTATAAAACCAAGCTCCCAGCACCCTCCCTTATAGTCTAATTGGAGATTCTCTTGGTAAGCTACCAAGAGTTTTTTGCCCACATGGGAGAGCCTGGCAAGCTTTCCATGGCATATTCATATGCCAAATACAGTAACAATGATGGTTCTCATTCCCCTGACCCTGAGGAGCCTCTAATGTGGCACCATTGGGAAGGACGAGGAAAGAGAGGCTGCTAAAATCTCGGGACTAGGACGAATGGAGACATTACTGGGCCCACTCGAGCAAATCAATGATCAACGGGATGGCAGTGATAACAGTGATACAGTGATGTGAAACCAACCCAATGCCACCCATATTTGATGTGTCAAAGTAATTTGGTATACATATTCTGCAAAACATTGTTATGCCATTAAAAGCTTTTTATTATGCCCTTGCAATAATGTTGATAAAAAGTAAATTGTTTTGGTAAGATGAAATAAGCAAGAAAGTTAAGTACAATTATTTCTGAGGGATATTAATAACCAGAACAAATAAAATTGCAAAGTGCTCCACAAAAAGCAACTGGAAAATATGGTGGTTACCACATTAAATGGTGAAAGTTTGTGAAGAGAAACTGTAGAGGTGGTAATTTTGACAGCAAAATGTTCCTATAAATTTGATGATAGATATGATGGTGCTATGGTCAGCACTTAGTAATGATGGACTGGACACCAAATTCACTAAAGAACATAAACCTGTACTACTAATATTTTATGTAGCATTTTTAACCAAATGTCTGTTCTATAGTTTTATCTAAATAATGTCCAGACTTGGATTTCTTAAGTAGCAGGTATTACTTTAAGCAATTAAGGAAAAGTATCCATTGGCTGATCTAAATTAATTCAAAGAGTTTATAGAAGATATTGGATTTGAAAGAATTGGGGGACCGTGGGAAAAGATAAATCTTTCCATTCAATAAATATTTTTTAAATGTAAATAAGTACATGAAAATAGCCAATGTTGACTAATTCTTTTGACATGAGAGCTAGGATACTAAATACTTCAAACATCATGATGTAGATAGGATAATTAGAAGTTGCTATGTCATATTATGACACAGGTAAATTGCACATTGATCTTAACTCTCAAGCTACTTTCCCACCTGCATTTTATGCCTTCCCCCGGATCTCTGAATGATCTTTTATATTTATTGTTTGGATCAATGTTCTGACCTTTATTTCCAAAATCACGGTTCGTATAAATTGTCTACCTAATCCTTTATTTCTCCCTTTGAACTTTCAAATAATATTCTTTTTTCACAGAAAAGATATTATTTATTACAATTAAAGCATCTGCAATGAGAACTAAAAAATAAAAAATGACTTTTAAAATGTGTGTATCTTATATCATGCCAGAATGCAGTGTCCAGTTTATCTATCTTTGCTGACACTCATTTTTAAAGGAAACAACACTATTCACCCAAACAATTCACAGAATACAATAAAGTCTGGTTTTGTACAACAAAATACAAATGCATTATGTTACCTAATTAAAAACATATCAATTTTTGGTTTTACTTTGGACCCACACCCTGTGGTTCTTAGGGCTTACTCCTGACTCTAGGCTCAAGATTCACTTCTAGCAGTGCCAGGGATAGACTCAGGTCAGACGCATGCAAGATAATCACTCTTCCTACTGTACTATTCTCCGAGCGTATCTTTATATCATTATAATTTACAACATTTCCAAGCATAAGAACCATGGCAGGCTTATTTATCCCAATTCTGTCTGTATAGCTGATGCACAAGTTTAATTAATCCTTTGCTTAGATAATTATTATTAATAATAAAATTATTTGTATAATTGTTTCCTAAATGATCGTGGGAAACTCAAGATCAAAATGCTCACATATTTGGTGTCTGATGAGAGCCTACTTCCTGCTTAGAGATTGATTCAGACACAGTGGGAAGGAGGAGAAAAAACTCTGGGACCTCTCTAATGAGGCCACTAACCCCATTCATGAGAGTTTCAATCCCTATGATTTATAACCATTACCAAAGGCCCTTCTCCTAAGATCATTATTTTGAGGATTGAAATAAAACCATACGAATTTGGAGAGAGGGGTATACAGTTTTAATCCATAACAATCATGTATATATATGATTGTATATATGTATATATATAAATCATGTATATATATACATATCTATTTCATAAAACAGTTTTAGTCGTGAACTTTAATAAGTTTCTTAAGTGTGCTCTTTTACAGTGACTTTGAAGCAAAACAAGGAGCACTCTTCTTATTGAAGAATGGATTTTTGACTATGTAAAGTGCAAACAAAAATATCTAATCATACTTTGTAAATGATTAGTGTCTCCATTATTCTTTATATGTTGTTGCGTGTAGTTCTATTTAATTTCAGAATATCATCTATATTTAGGATGTGGAGATCTCTAATGTTTTATGTAAATTTTAATAATTAAATGGAGAAAATGACAAGATAAAATGCAATATTGAGGTAAGAGAAATGTATTATATGAGAAATAGCACGTGCTTTATTTATTTTAAACAATGAAAAAGTTATAAAAAGAGATTTACTTGACCAATTACCTACTATGACTGTTTATTTTTAATTTGTTTATCTGTAACACTAGACATTTAAATCTTTAGATGACCTTTGATGAACTTTAAATTAAAAAAGTATATAATTCAGTTTAATGTAATTATTTAATTCTACTTGTAAGCATAAAATCTGCAGTTCTCTTTTATTACTTTGGTTTTATTTTATGTCCTGAGTAAGGTAATAATTCGATAGAATAGGATGAAAATGAAAATTTGGTGTACTTATATAATTCATACAATAAAAAATGACAGCATAATAAATGCTCTTTTAATACCTGTCAGTATATTAGATACATGCACTATATCATGAGATAAATCATATCAGACTACTCCTTGAAATTTTAAACAAGTACTACATTTCTTAATTGAATGGTGCTCTGGAATTTCATTTGCTTTTATTTAAATCACACTTTCACAAAGTAGTATTATTGTTAATTTGTTGATTTTGTTGTACTCACATTGTAATTTTGACAATACAATCAAAATTTGTTGCATGTTTGTATTTGTAAAATGTTATCATGCCTAAGGAAAATATTGCTTTCTTCTGTTTTTGACTTTGTAAAATGGACAGAAGTGTAATTTAACTCTTACTACAAATGTTTTCTCTTACCAGTTCATCCCTTTATTAAACATTCCTTTTCTAACCATTTTATTTATTTTGGCAAGGGTGTCCAGGGCTGTAATTAGTGGTGTTTAGAGGTCCATGGGAGAAATCCTTCTATTTAGAGAGACACATTCTTCTATTTCTAAAATTTTAGAGCACATAAAGTGAATGAAAGCCACCTGCTTTTATTTGAAATTAATGTTTTAGTTGCATTTCTATACGAGCTATACTATTTCATTTGAATAACCTTCAGAGAATTCAGTCAAGGGTATTAACTCATTTTATTTTCATGTACATCTCAACAAACATATTGATACTAAGAAATAATGTTAAAGATATATACATATATTTTTCAGATTTTTAATCAGAAGTTTATACTAATATCTTTGTACATCAATTGCACTCAGCAGTGAATATGTTTAATAATTTAAAACATTTTTATTATTGCAATGCTCAGTTAAGTTATCAGCAATGTGTACATACATACTATGGAGATATACCATATTAAAACAGAATTTGTTTTCCATATTAAATGAAAGAATTTCCGTGAGAGAAAATTACTCATCTGATAAATTCTAAGAAACATAGAAG
This sequence comes from Sorex araneus, assembly GCF_027595985.1. NCBI lineage: Eukaryota > Metazoa > Chordata > Mammalia > Eulipotyphla > Soricidae > Sorex > Sorex araneus. Next base: position 214,833,286 of record NC_073303.1, read on the forward strand.
AATACATTTTTCCTAGCTTCACTAACATTCAGAAATCACTAGATATTATGGAGTTTAATCACTCTCATTCTTCACAGAGACAACTGCAAATGACTATGCCCATAAGACAATCTTTCTTCTTTAAAATTCCAGTTACCTTCTTAATTTTGATGCTTTTCTCCATTACTGAAACTCGATGTCAGTGAAATGTTATTTCTGTAAGTAATATAAATAAATTTCTACTAAATTCAGTGTGAATACTTAATGTTTCTCTATTTTGTGAGTATCTATCAGATATAATTATTGATATTTCTGTTAAAATTAGAAAAGTTAAATCACAAATGAATTGAATTTTAAGTAGTTTTATAGGCAAATCATTACTTATTATATCTTTATGTAAGCTTACTCTTTTTCTATAGAAATTCATGAATCCTTTCCTTCAAATTTTTTGTGACCCGACTCAAAACTATTTTCTAAAACTTTAGAACAAAAAAAGATAAAAAATGTGGTTTTGAAAGCTGATTCTCCTTACCTGAAGGATAAAAATAGAAGACTAAAATGATGCAAACAAGTCCAGAATTAATAGGTCATGGCTTTTATAAGACTGGTCTCGAACAACTAAACAACAGATTAATCCACTGGCACCTTGAGTTTAGATAGAATTTATTCCTTGATATGACTCCTGTCATAAGAGCATAACAAGAATATATTTTGTTGGAGAATTGGGTGGATTTCTGGAACAAACCTGGCTGTTACAAATTTGCTCCTGGTTTTGTGCTCAGAAATCATTCCAGTGATTCTCAGTTGACTACATAAGGTGCCCAGAACTGAACCCAGGACAGAGGGGAGCAAGACAAGTGTCCTACCTCTCCATCCCAAGACAAATCCAAATAATCAAACACAAGGTGAGGTGAGGAACCTTTAATTTGTTAGATTCAGTTTATAGGTAAACTGTTAGTCACAGCCTCTCAAAGATTTTTTTCCAATATCTCATCAATTTTGACTGATTTCTATAATCATTCTAGTAATTATGATTAGAAATAGGTTTGATTAGAACATAAATTGACAAAGCCACATCAGAGCAATGCCATTGGAGTTCTCAAAAATTTTCAAACAAAACTAGAAGCAAAGCATTATACTGATTTGTATACTCTACAATGTCTGAAAATTGAGATACTATTTAAGCTTAAATATTATTTTAGTTTAAATGTATTTGCCTCAATACTTAAATCTATTGGTAATTGGTGCAGAAGATATATCAAGAAAATATGAAAGCCATATCAGTCAAATTGCCTACAAGAACATATCAATCAGAATTATTGATTTAATCCTATTATTTAAGGCTCTCTACATAATTAGATCTTCCGTTAGCAAGAAGTAATTTTTTATTAATTTATATAATCAAGAATCACTGTCATCCCATTGCTCATCTATTTTCTCGAGCAGGCACCAGTAATGTCTCCATTGTGAGACTTGTTATTACTGATTTTGCCATGTCAAATACACCACGGGTAGCTGGGTAGCTTGCCAGGCTCTGCCATACATGCGAGATACTCTTGCTAGCTTGCTGGGCTCTCCAAGATGGGTGGAGGAATTGAACCCGGGTTGGCCACTGTGCTATCACTCCAACTCATAATCAAGAATATTTATTATAATGCCCCAAAGTAGAGAGAGAGTATGGGAAATATTGTCTGCCATGCAGGCACGGGGAGGGTGGAAAAGGGGGGGTATACCAGGGATATTGATGGTGGGGAATGTGTACTGGTGGAGGGATGGGTGTTTGATCATTGTGTGATTGTAACCCAAACATGAAAGTTTGTAACTATCTCATGGTGATTGAATAAAATTTTTTAAAAAAGAATACTTATTTTAAATTGAGAATTAAAGTCTAAATAAGTTTATCAACTAATTTGAAATCTTAAGTTTTTAAGGAAAACCTTATCTTTTTAAAAACAATTCATTGAAATTATCTATTTTAATATTCTCTTTTGTACCTGATTTTAAGGCATCTCTTTTTTATACCCTGTTATTAGATTGGTTCACATAAGCAACAGTCCTTTGAAATTAATTAAAATGTAATTAATTTTTTCACAGATTGCTTTATAGTCTTTGACAAGCAAGCATCAAAGCAAACATATCTAGTATAACATATCAATATCTAAATTACTACAACTCTTACTTCCCTTTATAGGATCCATTTTGATAACAGTTAATAAAAAAGATATTAATGACTTCCAGAGAAGAAAGCATCAACCTCATGAAAGTTGGGTGATGGAAAAAAAAAGGAATTTTGAATTTTACCCATAAGTTTATAACACTAATTAAAAACCTTCTGTTAGAAATTATAGTAGGATGTTAAAGTTTTTGGCAGTATTGGTCCAAAGTACAGTATTTTGGAGGCTACTGTTATAATGCATCTTTTATGTGTCAATATATAATAATTATTTTAAAAATTGTATTTAAATACACATGGATCAGGATTTGTTTACAAAAATCTACCTATTTTAAAAGAGAACTGAAGTGAAAGTATTGTCAGCATACTCTAATCTATAATATAGCTTTATTTTTGAGTTTAGTTCTCTACACTAATATAACAAGTGGTACAGATGAACTGTTTAAGTAGAAGATACTCTAACTTAAAAAGTTACATCTTTAATATAAATGAGTCCTTCACCTAAGAAAAACCTAGACCACCTTCTTAATTTTAAGAAAATTAAGCCTCAAAGGTGAAATTTATATGCCCTACACGATTTATAACAAAACTGCTTTTTTAAAAAATATTTAATTATCATTTCTTTCCTTTGTTTAATTTTTCACATTTAAAACCGTTATCAAAGTACAATTAAAAAGTATGTATATCCATGATTTTCTAGATATTTGTTACTGAAGTTAGTGTTTCATAATCCTTAACCCTCAATATTTTAAAGGCTATAAACATTCATCTTACATTTATGTTTTAATTAAGCAGATGTGAACCTGCCAACCTATGACTATTATTTACTCTATTTTCAAACCATACAATAGGATTTGACTGCCTGGGTAATCTGAATTTCCCACTGTGAAACTTTGAATTCCATGAGTATAAAAATTGTCTGCTTCTTTTACTTTGAAATGCTTAAAATTATTACTTCTATTTATGCAAGTTAATGTGGCACAAAATATTTGTATAGATTTCTTTCATATTTCTTTGTCATAACCTACTATTAGATCTGTATTTTGACATAGATTTTAGGGCCAATGTCCAGGATATTTGTACTGGAAATTTAAAGGTTGATTTATATCATATCTTTAACATATTTTTTCATTTTGGGCAATTATTGGTCAATGCTATGAAACTATTATGCAATTATTTTTCCTAGGCAGCAGGGTTTCCAAGAAGTTCTCACATCTGTCCTGTAGCCAACAAGGAAGGATGGTTCAATACTAGGGTGTCATGTGGAGTCATTCAGGGAAATGGTGCTGGCATTGATCAGCGTCACCTCGGGAGTTCTGAAGAGCATTGGGTACAACGGTAGGTACCTAGGGGGTATGCGGTGCCCTAATGGTAAACTGGCTTCGTGCATAAAAGGCATTAAGTCCTGACCCTTGAGTTATCACCTAAGTACAATTTTTGTTTCAATATTTGAACACACTCATTTCTGCACAATTATATGCACAGGTATTATAAAAATTTAGAAACTGTCTTTCAGAAATAGTTACACATTTTTGATAATAGAGCAATGGAATGAGTTTCTATTTCTCCAAATGTTATCCATCAATTGATGCCAGTATCTTGAATTTTGAAAAAATCTAATAGATTGGAACAATAGCTGATTGTTCTCTTGGTATACATTTCACTGATGGCATAGAAGGCGAAGTGTCATTTCATAATCATATTTGCCATTTGTATACCTTGTTTGAACTATTATGGTCTTAGGTTTCTTTTATGAATTGTTTGCTTTCTTATGTTACATCTTAAGAAATAATTTAGTAGTTTTAAAAGTCATCTTGTGTCACAGTGGAACGCTATGACAATAATAGTTGAAAATGATTACTCTGGACAAGATCTAAGAACTGAGTATTGAAAGTAGGTAAAGGATATACATGATAACATCTCAGTAAGTATATTGCAAACCATAATGCCCAGAAAGAAAGACGAAAGACAGAGAGGATCAGGAGAAAGAAAGAGAGGGAGGGAGAGAGAGAGAGACGGAGAGAGAGACAGAGAGACAGAGAGATAGAGACAGAGACAGAGAGACCCTGCCATAGATGCAAGGGGAGGGGAAGGAAATCTGGGGACACTGGTAGTGGGAAATGTACACTGATAAAGGGGCATATGTTGGAACAGTTCTTAGAAATTTAGAAATTTTGCAATTCATTGTTGTCTCTATAGAGACTAAAAATCTCCCAGTCTTGGTCCTGGGAGGGGGGCGTTCCTGGCGTGCCTTCCGCCCAGAGATGAACCGGGAGCCGCGGCTCGAGAAACAGACCCTCCGCACCTACTGACTCTGATCCTGAGGTCTCCTAACCCATTTTGGCACCAGAGCGGATTCTTGCAGCCATGCATTTTGACTGTGAACTGAGCTACAACCTCGTGCAGCCCGGGGAGGGATATTTTTCCCTCTCCACCCCATTTATCTGAGCGAAAATGGTGGCAGCGTTAGCAGCCACGTGGTAAGAGCCAACCTCTAAGACCCCTCCACCAGGAGGTAGGACTTTCTTTAGAGACGTAGCCTGTAGGTGGTCCTGGGAGGGGGGGAGTTCCCGGCGTGCCTTCTGCCCAGAAATGAACCAGGAGCCGCGGCACGAGAAATAGACCCTCCGCGCCTATTGACTGTGATCCTGAGGTCTCCTAACCCATTTTGGCACCAGAGCGGATTCTTGCAGCCATCCATTTTGACTGTGAACTGAGCTAAAATATTAGAAACCCAAAACTCAAGACTTAAAGTCTTCACTCTTAGCAATGAAGAGAAATTATTAGATGATGCCTATTCAGCAGGCCTGATTGTTGGGGAAAATTTCCAATCAATAATAGTGAGTTCTGTATGGAAATATGGAATGTACTCAATATATATAGAGAATAATGGGAATATCATTAGCTACTTGGATGGGGGGTGGGGTGGGAGGGGGGTGTATTGGGGTTCTTGGTGGTTGAACGGGTGCACTGGTGAAGGGATGGTCGTTTAATCAGTATTTGACTGTGACTTAAACCTGAAAGCTTTGTATTTTTTTCCTTTTTTTCACGGTGGTTCAATAAAATATTTCTTTAAAAAAAATAAAAAAATAAAAATCTCCCAGTCTTTCCTAGAAGAAAATAAGAGGTCAAATACCCATAATTTATAAATTAAAAAATGTAATAGGAATAAAAGTGCATTAAGCTGGATTTGAAAAGACTTAAATATTACTTTTTGCAAGAACATTTACTTAGGGTTGGTAAGTAGTTTTACAGATAGAAATTTAAAGTGAAACCGATAGCAATTTAAAAATCATCACTCAGAAACTTTATGCATTTTATTATTTCTTAACATTTTAATCACAAAAGTTTCCTTTATTAACTGTGTCATGCTTAATATTGGCAACTACTGAATTCTTTATTTTATTTTTTTCTTCAGTTTCTGGGTCACACCTGCAGGTGCTCAGGTCTTACTCCTGGCTTTAGAGTCAGCGTTCATTACTCAGATCAGCTCTATGCAAGATATCTGCCCTGCCCACTATACTATCTCTCAGGCCTGAATTATTTCTTATTTAAAATTTATTTATTTCAACCCATAGCAAAATTGAGTTTAATTATAGCTAATATATCATGTAACAATTAACCAGATTACTACAAGAGTTAAATGACTTTCTGGGTTCAAAATCATCTACTTATATAAGAAGGAGGTAAAAAGAAGAAGTCAAAAATCTTCAATACTCCATTTCATTTTTCATCAAATATTGGTCCTCGGCAATCCAACTTTTATTTATTTTGGTCTTGGTACAGATTTTTTCTGCTTTAAAGATTATCATTGTTTTAAAAGGAACGGAAATACATGGACAGGATTGAAATGAAACACTCAACTCTGATTTCTTTGCTTCTGTCATATATTTACTTTCCATATTTATTCTTCTCTGTCAGAATATATCCAAAGAAAATACATAATGGCAAAGGTCCCTTTCTTCTCTTCTTTTACTCCTCCAGTGTTTGATTTTCCAAAAGGAGTTATTCGTATTGGGAGTAACTGAAGGTTGATCTCAATAACATTTGTTAGTTCATGTTCTTCAATAGAAGAGAGAATGACCAGATTCTGAAGAATAAAGGAAATGCTTTCTACATGTCCACGATTCTGTTCATTTAAAAATAATTTCTTCAAAATATAAAAAGAAACTTTCATCAGATTTCTTCCCTGAACATATAAGCATAAAAGTATTTTGCATTTTCAATGTGTTTAGGTGATGCTGAGTTTTTTTTTTCTTTTTGGGTCACACCCGGTGATGCTCAGAGGTTAGTCCTGGCTCTGCACTCAGGAATTACTCATGGCGGTGCTCGGAGGACCATATGGGACACTGGGAATCAAACCTGGGTCGGCCTTGTGCAAAGCAAATGCCCTACCCGCTGTGCTATCACTCCAGCCCCGAAGACCTCCAGAGTCTGCCACAGCCATACTGAAGGCCCCTCTCCACATGTTCAGATGAGCCTCATGCATTAAGATACCCAGGTATGTGAGACCAGGGGCTGAGACCTCCAAGGCTGCTCGGATCGGGACCGGGCCTCCTCTGCCCAGATTTCCCATCCCCCAGTAGCTAGGCGGTCACACCCAGGGACTGCCCCTGGCGCCATGTAATCCTGTCAACGGCCAACATCCAGACACTTAAAAGTCAGCCCCCAGAAGCTGTATCTTATAGCCTACTTCTCCCTCTGGGAGAACCTGGCAAACTAATAGGAGTTTCCTGCCCACATGGGAGAGCCTGGCAAGGTCCCCATGGTGTATTAATATGCCAAAACCAGTAACAAGCTGGCTCTCCTTCCCCTGACCCTGAAAAAGCTTCCAGTACAGCATCGTTGGAAGGACGAGTAGAGAGAGGCTTCTAAAATCTCAGAGCTTGGACGAATGGAGATGTTACTGAGACTGCTTGAGAAATTCGACATTAACGGGATGATGATGATGAAGTGATGCTGTTATTTTTTTTCTGTTCCAGCTCCCTTTCCTACCTCAGATTTTCCCCCAAAAGCATATATATATACATATTACACATATACATATATATTTTACATACACATATAATTATGTCACTGTATCACTTTCATCCCATTGTTCATTGATTTACTTGAGTGGGCATCAGTCATGTCTCCATTTGTCCCAGCCCTGAAATTTTAGCAGCCTCTCCTTACTTGTCTTTCCCAATGATTGGAGTTTCTTTCAGGGTCAGAGGACTGAGACCTGTTATTGTTACTGTTTTTGGCATAGTGAATACGCCATGGGGAGCTCGCCAGGCTCTGCCATGTGGGCTGGATACTCTTGGTAGCTTGCCGGTATCTCCAAGAGGCATATATATATATATATATGTATATATACATATATATATATATACCTCTTTAGGAAAGCACTATTGGCCTATTTAGGAAAGCACTTGAGAATAATGATTGGTATTTGTATAACAATTGTGGAAAATTAAATCTAAAGGACAAATTAGAACCAAATCCTGGTGGTGACAAAGTTAAATGGCAATATTCTGACCAAATTATACTACTATACTTTATCATTTTTAAATTACTAAAAATTATGAAGCTAAACATAGAAACCAACAAGTAGAATAGAAAATGTAACTGGGTTCAGTAGCATTTTACATATTTAGTTCAGTTCCATATGTCAAGGAAGAAAGAAGAAATTATGAATGGATTTAAACTGCCTTTCCTTTAACATGTAACATAAAACATATCATTAAAGTAGAAAATAATTCCTAAAGATATTTATATTGATCATTGTTTGCAAGATGAGCAATGAAATTTATAATATCTGATAGGCTATTATGATATATAATCAATTCTAGTTTAAACATAATATTATATATGATCATTGTTTGTTCACAACAATTCAGATTGTATAAGTAAAATGTAATAATTGAGATGAATTGTTCTCTACTCATCAATTGTTCTGTGCTGAATTCTAGCAGGAATTGAAACTATGATATATTATGATAAATATGATGACATCTGTACAATATTTATTTCTAAACTGTAATGTTTTATAGGTGTAATAGCTCTTAATGTGTTGATATAAAATTTATTATTTCAAATAGTAAAGTGTAAAATTTGGTGGTATTCAATACTTTTACTACAGTGTACAAGTTTTGCATCTACTTGTAGGTGGGAAATGGTTAGGTGACATGGGAGTGAAATGGGATACAATTGGGGAATGTGCACTGGCGGAAGGATGGGTCATTGTGTGATTGTAACTCAAATATGAAAGGTAGTAATTATATCTCACGGTGATTTAATAAAATAAAAAAATTTAAAAAAGAGCACAATTAGATAGAAAAGTACTCATTTTTACTTATTATCAGGGAATTACAAAGGGAAAAGATGATCTCACTTATATAAGATATAAATAAACTAAGCAAGGGAATAAACAAAACCAAATTTAAAAAAAACTTAATTAGTGACCACAAAAATGAATCACAAAATAAGAGATATTGGGAAGGAATGTAGGGTAGATAGAATTTATGATCATTGGTGCAGAAATATACTCAACTGGGTGTTGGGTATGGTAGTAACAAAAATGTTTGAAAAATAGTAAATTTATACTCCTTAAACAGAGTATGGTAAATTAAACCTCAATTTAAAAATGCATTAGGTGATGAATAAAAATATTGGAATCACTGTCCTTAATCAATATAAACAGTTGGGGTTTTTTTTATTTGTTTTCTAATCTTGTAATTACTTAAACAAGAATTTAAAAGCTATGTGCTTTTATGTTTCCTATGATTCTTAATTCTGAATTTACTCTTTATTGTCTACTTATTTGTTAAAGTGCAAAGACAAAGTGAAAAACTTATTGAAAATATAATTTCAAAATCCCTTGCACAGTAAATTACTTTATGGCCTCATTGTGAATTTAACATCTTAGACAAATAGCAGTGCAAATCCAAGTGGCATTTAACACTGAATTTTAAAGCAATATCAATGCTATATCCTTTGATGCTAATGCACTGCATAAATTCTCAATCCTTCTAAATGGCCTCTGATTTCTCATTTCCTTTACACAGTGGGTAGCATTACTTCTGCAATTCTGTTCTGAAATGAACCTTATGTAAAATAAAAAATATGTGTATTTGTGATTTGTGTTCTTGCTGTTATTTAAAATAGACATAAAATAGCTAATATATTTTCCTGAAACAAGAAAAAAGAATTGCTCCATATTTCTATATTTTTTAAATCAAAGTCATGTTCCACTGAATACTCAGCTAAAATCCTATCTTACTTCATAAGCACTAATTTAAATGCTGTACTTTTTCATTTCTAAGTGTAAAACTCTAAAAATTATTTTATATGTGTAAGGAAATTTGTTATGATTCTTTTTCAAATTCTCAGAAAATTGGCTCTACTGTATTAGCTACATTTCAATCTGTCCAACAAAGTGCTATTATCCAAAATGAATAATCAATAATAAATTATGCTTTTGTGGAACCAAGGAGCCTGCCTGACTCAGACAATAGAAGTCAAGTCTCTTTTAAAACTTATTTTAATTTAATTATTTTACATTAATGTTTTATAATAGTACCAATAGTATTTTATACCTGTAGTGCTGCTACACCTTGACTGACACAAGTGCTAGAATCCCTACACCATTAATTGCTCCTACTATATTTCCTCCATTAGCTCTCTAGATCATAGTTCTATTGATCATAATTAGATTGGGATTGCTTAGCATCTCAATAGATTTCTTTATACTCTGATAAACAGTGAGACCATCTAGTGTTTGTCTTTTATTTCTGACTCAACCCAAATGCCCAACAGATGAATAAATAATAAACCTGTGATATACATAGGCACACTATAGTAATAGTTCATGAGAAAAGATGAAATTTTTTTTTTGAAGTAAACAGATTTTATTTAGAGGCTTTTAAGGATAGGAGGAAGGGATAAGAAAGGGAGAGAGAAGTAAGAGTAATGCGTTCAAGAGAGAACACGGGCTTCTCCAAGGGTGGAGGAAGCCCCTACACATAACTGAGCTTTAGACACAAAAGTATGAAAGCATGAAAGTACACATCTCAAGAGGGGAGATGCGGGCGACACACGTGCTCGGGCGACACGTGCTCGGGCGACACGTGCTCGGCCACGTGGGCGAAAGCAGCACATGGGCTCAGGCAGCATATGCACCGAGAAAAGATGAAATTTTACAATTTGCTACAACTTAGATGGGATTAAAGATAGTCATGATAAGAGAATAGAGTCAGAAAGGAGTCAGGCTCTTTGGGTAAAACATAGAATAGGTGGGGAGTGTTTGTAGAAGCAAAGTATATACTTCATACTTGGTATTCTTTGTATTCATGTATAACACATGTATTCTTGTGGTAAGAATTGTGTTAAGAATTGTGAGTTAAGAAATTGTGTTAAGAACTGTGAGTTACAATGGATGGTCTTGGTCAACATGATGAAGTCAGACAGTCTTTCACCCTGGTCGTTCCATTTTAGGCCATGGGTCCACAATGTGGAGTTCTTCGGGAGACATTCTCGGACCTATCTTAGTATTAAAATACATAATGAATTTATTATAGTATGCAGATTTAACACAATCTTTTCTATGCCACCCATTAAAAACTGTGACTTAGAGAACTAAAGCAAAATAAAATGTAGACATTTTATTGAGGTATTTATCAATTTTATATATTAATCTTTATCCTGTGATTTATTTCCTTAGTTTTGCTAATGGAAGCAAAACACTGAAGATTTCTTTGAAGTCCAGATCCCGAAGTTCTCTTTATAATTTCCTCTGTGTATTTTATGGATTCAGGTCTCATCTCAAAGTCTTTATTACATTTTCAGTTAATTTTTGCCCATGGTGTGAGATATTCATCCAATTTCATTTTTTTTGCATGTAGTTATCAAGTTTTCCCAACACCATTTGTTGAAGAGGCTATCCGTATTCCACTCCATTTAACCAGCCCCTTAATTAGCTGTCCACAGAACTGAGTGTTTATTTAAATCTGAGTGTAAATTTCTTGTCCGTACATATGAGTATTTATCTCTGGGTTTTTAATTCTAATCCTTTGTTCAGCACTCTATCCTTATTAATGGTATAATTTAAGGTAACAAATGAGACACCAAAGATCAGTAACAAAGAAACTGATAATTCATTCGAGATATAGAAGTTTAGATGAACAGTAACTTCCATGAAGTTATCTAGGGATGAAGAGATGCTAGGAATAGCCTATATTCATACAAAATGGTATTTATTATCATTTATCATCTGGGAGATGTGAATTAAAACAATGATGAAGTGCCATCTCATACCAGTGAAAACAGCAAGTATCAAAAATGCTGGACTAGACTACTTTTGGTCCCAGAAACTATTTGCAGCCATGTCTCTAGACTGTAACTAAGCCATTGCCCCATGCAGGCCAAGGAGGGAAAATATCTTTCTTTCTCTTTTTTTATTTTTCCCTTTCCAGGGAGAAGCGGAGTGGAATCTGCCATATTATGAGGATTATAAGCAGGTATGAACTTGGTGGCTTGGGAAGGAGAAAAAAGAAAAAAAAAGAGTTTTGTACTTGGAACAGTGGACGCTTGGGCAGTCTCGGGCCGGGGCTGATACCAGCTTGAACTCTACCGAGACTCAACCTGGGCGGCCACACAACTTTGGTGTGGCCGCTTTGCTGCTGATTGCTCATGATTCGGAGGCCAGCTAGACTACTTTTGGTCCCAGAAACTGCTTGCAGCCATGTCTCTAGACTGTGAACTAAGCCATTGCCCCATACTCCCCCAGGAAGGGGAAGTATGCAATTTCTAACATAAATCTCCCTGGACTTAAATACTAAAATACAGAAATCCTAAACCGTGTGGCCACTACTGCATTCATTCTCAGCAATGGAAAACTAATTATAAAATGCTTCCTTGTCAGTAGGGCTGTTTTTTATGGGAGAAACTCCAACAATAGTGAGTTTTGTGTTGAAACATGGAATGTAATCAAGGTAAAAAGAAAATGAAGTGAAATCTATCAGTTATGCAGGCAGGGGTGGGGAGATGGGGAGTGGGAGGTATACTGGGGATTTTGTTGGTGAAATATGGGCACTGGTGAAGGGTCGGGTGTTTGAGCATTGTATTACTGAGACATAAGCCTGAGAACTTTGTAACTTTCCACATGCTGATTCAATAAAATAAATTTTAAAAAATGCTGGAAACAATTTGTGTTGTTGGCCAATGTTGTTGGTGTTGTTGAAAAAAGTGGGAAATAAGAAATTCTCACTAAATTATTCCTTATTATATGGTTATAATGGAGTACTCTCAGAGATTCTGGCAAGCTACCGAGAGTATCTTGCCCGCATGGGAGAGCCTGGTAAACTACCTGTGGCATATTCGATATGCCAAAAACAGTAACAACAAGTCTCACACTGGAGATGTTACTGGTGCCTGCTTGAGCAAATCGATGAGCAACGGTGACAGTGACAGTGATATTCATAATATTATACAATGTAATATATAATATATATATATCCAACCCAGGTTCTATTCCTCTGTCCCTCTTGGAGAGCTCGACAAGCTACTGAGAGTATCCTGCCCACACGGCAGAGCCTGGCAAGCCCCCAGTGGCATATTCGATATGCCAAAAACAGTAATAACAAGTCTCACAATGGAGACATTACTGCTTGTACATCAATTACAAGCAAATTGATGACAACAGTGCTACAGTGCAATATATTATATTCATATAATAATTAATGTTATCAATATTATATGATATATCATACTATCTGGGAATATTACGTGGTTCAGCTTCTATAGAAAACAACATGGGGGTGTGCAGTTAAAACTACAGGGACCCCAGGAATGAGGAGATAGCCCATAAGTCTAGGACAGTGGATGTTCAAAGGCTCACATGCAGCATGTCTGGGACATAATCACCCGACACGGGTCGTAGACTTGTAATTAGATGACAGAGTTTATTAAGAAAGGCAATGGTTAAATAGAGGCTTAAGGAGAATGCCTACATGCACTCATGGACAGGTAGTGAGGGGAGGCAGGATACTGTTATGATTAGGAAGAACCTGGTGAAGCATTATCCTTGATGTTCTAAGGCAGAGGCAAGGTTGAAATATTCCTGACACCCAAAGGTGGCCATTTCCTCTGTCTCAAGCCACTGTCTGCAGGCAAATCAAGGCCAACTTATCTGTTTTATTCCAAGAAATGTAGGTCCCCCTGTCAACAGCCTGGTTCCCAGAGGACTCAGCACCCAGGACACTCTCTAAAGGCTCAGCAACCTTTACTTATCAAAGTATTTTGCCAGGGAAAACTTCAACAGATGTGTGCATTTTTTACTGTGAAAAAAAATATGTTTAGCTGTCAGCATCTTGCACTTACTAAGGAAGTCAAAGATATACCTACGACCGCTCCAAACTCCATGTCACGTTCCTGTGTGTTCTCCTTATAACCCTGATCCTAAAATATTAATATTTTCTGTGCACTGACTGCCAGTAACTATGACAGTACTTAGATTTTGCCTGTTTCCAAGCTAAGTCAGACTCCCTAACTTTCCTTGAGTATAGTGGAAAAATAAATCTCTTGGCTCAACACAGAATCCAGTTTATTATTCACAGAAATAAGTTATTGCATTATTAACATTTTCTGTAGTATATCTATTTTTAGCACATAAGGAATAATTATTAGTATTTATTATAATTTAGTTTGCACATTGGGTAAGGCGTTTGCCTTGCACATGGCCAACCCCATTTCTATTCCTCCATCCCTCTCAGAAAGCCTAGCAAGCTATGGAGAGTATCCAGCCCTCAGGACAGATCCTGGCAAGCTCCCCGTAGTGTATTTGTTATGCCAAAAACAGTAACAAGTCTCACAATGGAGACATTACTGGTACCTGCTCCAGCAAATTGATTAACAATGGGACGGCAGTGCTACAAACAGTGCTATAATTTAGATTAGGTTTTTACAAGAGCATTGGCATGCAGAGGTAGGGATACTCAGTTAGCTCACCTTACTAGCACCAAAGTGCCCACAACTCTGGCTCTTGACCTAAAACACTCTAATCCAGCCACATTCCTAATCTAGCTCTTTCAGTGTGTACTCTAGAAACCAGAGTTTGCTCTCAGTTGACATGTTCTACACCCTTGTTCTGTTTCCCGATACACCACAGATGAGTGAATTCATTTGGTGTTTGTCCTCCGCGCTCTGGATTATTTTGTTCTACATGATCCCTTCCAAATCCAACCAAGTTATGGTCAACTGTATGATTTCATTTTTATCCTGTGGCCACATACTATTCAATTTTAGAATTTCATTTTTAAAAATTTGGTTTGTTTCTTTGGGGAACCACTCTCGGCTGTTTTCAAAACTTTCTCCTGGCTCTGCACTCAGGCTTCATGCCTTCTGGGGCTGGAGAAGCAACATGGGTTGCTGGAGATCTAACCTGGGGTCAGCCAGGGTACAAGACAAATACCCAACAGGCTGCTGTGTTACAGTTCCCACCCTCAGTGTTTCTTATAATGTGTTGTTACTTTACAATTCCACACCTCTACACACCAGCTATAACAGAATTCAAAGTAATTCTGACTCTGTGACACAAATAGGTAAGAAGTTTAGAAACAATAAAATGTGTGACAACATAAATGAACATAAATTGGTTCATTTCTGAGAAATAGAAAATTTGATAGATAGATAATAGATAGATAGATAGATAGATAGATAGATAGATAGATAGATAGATAGATAGATAGATGTATAGACAAATATAGTGTGGTGCTAGAAATTGAACCCAGGGCCGAAGCAAGGCAAGTGCTCTACAGCTGAGCCCATTTCTCAGCTAAATAAGATATATTTTAAAAAATACATTAAATAAAAATACAGTTTTAGTTAATAAGGATTATTATCACACTTAAAAAGAGAGATTAAAATTGAATTGCAAAATTATGTAAAAATGCAAAGCAATCTTCTGTACAGCTTGTTCACAAGGAAAATAACTTAATAAAACTCTTTATAAACCAAATTTTATTTAGTTTGTCAACAATTCTTTAGGTTAAAATTTTATGTTTTCCTTTATTAACTGGTAGGCAATTTACACCCTTTCTGAGAATCATGAATTTTATTCTAAAGAGATTAAACTCTGTGGATAGTCTTCTTTTCACTCTGAAGAAGCCTTTATTCTCTCTTACACACTTCTCAATCTCTCTCTCTCACTCACTCCACATCTCTCTAAATTTTTTCAATATAAACTATGTGCTTCACTGAAAATATTGAATAAAAGTAACTGTGATAATGGCAGAAAAATTTATATTGTTGAAAGAAATATATATTAATTAAAACAAAATAATTTAATCTCAAGCAGTTGAAAGAGTATAGGGGCTGGAGTGATAGCACAGCAGGTAGGGCGTTTGCCTTGCACTCAGCTGACCCAGGTTCGATTCCCAGCATACCATATGGTCCCCTGAGCACTGCCAGGGGTAATTCCTGAGTGCAGAGTCAAGAATACACCTGAGCATTGCTGGGTGTGACCCAAAAAGGTAAAAAAAAGAAGAAAGACTATAGACAGACTATATTATATTTATATGAGAAACAATAATAAAATAATTAATATTTATTATGTACAGATGGCTTATAAGTTATGTACATCTTGCTTTATAACAGAAAGGTAAATATCTTCAATATTGGGAGGTTTGCATTTCAAAGGCAATATGCTTGTGTATAAGTTCTTTATTGAATTATCACTCTCATACTTTAATAATTCTTTATAGTCAGCCAAGAAGATATTGAAGCTTCTTAGGTTTCCTTCAAAACTATAGCAGCTTTATGCATATACTAAAGGTACATAAAATTAGGTTTTTGAAAAAAAAACTTATCTTTCATTAACATCCCCCCACTTTCAATGTAATTCATAATCCATATTTTTAAAAAATATGGCATTACAGTTTACCTGACTTCTAGCAGCTCAGTTTTTGTATACCATTTAAAGCTCTTCCACACCACTATCTTCCATTTCTTTACTTCTTCTTAGGCAAATTGATTACTGATGTCTTAAGAATTGGCTGAGTGCCCCGTTTCCACAACTGTCAAAGACTGTGCACCAAGTTAATTAAAATTGACTGCTTGTTTTACTCAGAAGAAACAGGCAGAATGTGAGATGATTCTAAAGAGTGACTGAACAATTTTAAGCAAACAGAATAGCTTGTCTTCAAGCTAAAAAATAAAACTTTCACCATGTAGTCTTTGCTTAAAGAAAAAGCTTTTAAAATGTTGGATTTAATTTCAAAAAGCAAAATACATATCAAATTAAATTAAAAATGCTATTCAAGTAATAGAAAAACAAAAAGATCTGCAAATTATCACTTTTCCTAAAATCTATATTTCTTGGATAGTCAATATTTTTAGAAGAGGTTTACTAAGATTATAGATATATGTTAAATTAATTCTACTACTTTCTATTATAAAAGTCATATAATCCAATGGCATGTATTTGGATATCACCAAATAAAATTTACTTTTTGGACCTGAGGAAATTTATAGCACTTTTAAAGCAGTGAGTTGATATTTGAACATAGCATTGAATGTAATATAGGCTGTCTAAATGTGCATATTCTCTTTATTCTATTGATTTAGAGGTATGTAGCCCTTCAATATTTAATGTATCATGTTAATATGCCCTGGTGAAATTAGAATTGACTCCACACACACAGTTTGATCACTTTTGAGGCACAAAATTAAAGACTGAAAACATACTTAGAATTATCAAATTGTAACTTCACAGTATATGTATGTATATATGTGTATACATGCATATACACATATACACTTTTGTTGACTCTAACATTGACTAATATTTCTAAGTCCAACTCTTCCTCTCCCCTTCAACATCTGTCAGTTCCCAAATGTGGCTTGTTTATATATATGTGTATACATGCATATACACATATATACATATAATATATATACATATATACATACAAATATAAAAAACATGCATACAATATACAAAACCATATATTGTGTATATACAATATATATTATACAATATCTGTATTGTATAATATATAATGTCTATATATTTTATATATTGTATAACATAAATATATACATACAATATATATACATAAAATATTATACATACAACATACATACACATGCATATAATATACATATAATATACATGCATATACATACATTACACAATATATGTATAAGTTAATATATGTATTAATTTAAAATGTCACCATAACTTTAGAGAAATATATAAAACACCTTTGTTAGAGTTAAATTATAAACATAGGAGGCAAGACATTTTATTAAGGTAAGGAAGAACATTCAGTTATAAGACTAATTTAGCTCATTTAAATGTAGATCTCTTATTTAGAGTTTTGATTAACCCCTGGAGTTTGGACAATGTGTTTTTTGTCCAATTACTTTAGTTTTAACTGTTAGTTGTATGGAATGTGAAGAGATTATTATAAATTCATACAATATATAAATCTGGTAAAATGATACAATCCAAAACATTTGTATATTATTCCAATTCCAATTCTAGTTTTCTGATACTATTATATCATGAACTGAGGCATTGTTTTGTGGGATGTTATTCTCAGACATATAAATAAATGAAGAAGATCTGGTGTTTGCCTGTACATTTTTTGACTGCTGTTGTGGCAAATTCCAGTGAATCAATAGCTAATTTAAAATAAAAATTTAAACAACATTATCACCCTCTTTTAGCTTAAAATATTTCATTGATTTCCATTGCTTTCATAAAAATAATAGTATCTACTCGCCTTAATCTTATTTAAAGTTTCTTCATACTCTGAAATATCTTTTACCATGATTTTGTTCACCACACTAACATTCTCCCAATCAATTTTTCAGATGCACAACCTAATGCAGAACTTTTGTTGACTCTAACATTGACTAATATTTCTAAGTCCAACTCTTCCTCTCCCCTTCAACATCTGTCAGTTCCCAAATGTGGCTTGTTTTCACTTATTCTTTGTAATTTGATTTAGACATCATCCTAATATCTTCCACATAAGCTATCTGACCATAATAAACTAGATAATGTATCATTTCTACAAATTCCCCTAGCTTTTAAAAACATATTCTTGGTCACCCAGAATAGACTTATTTTTTCTTATTTTAAAAATCATAACGGATTCTTATCCCCTATTTATGAATCTTGATGTCAAATGGAATCTATAACCAATGTAGAATAAATAAATGAGTTACTCATTTCTCCATTTCCTTTTGCATCAGTTTAAGGCAGGTTGTCCAAGGCTTTAACAACTGGAGACATCTTTCTAGACATTAAGCCATGTCAAATAACTCAAAGTAGTAGAAGCTGACTAAACCATTTTTGGAGCCTGGCAGGGTAGCAACATGAAATTGTGTTTTGGAAGTGGCAGTCCTTGACAAAAAGGAAATCCAATCTAAATAATGGGGGTTTTATTATTATTTTGTTGTTTTAAGTATTATTTTCTTAAACTGTAAACATGATTTCCAGGTGATTATTTTTTGCTTAATCAATACTCCTTAGATGAATTTATTCTAGGATTAATGATTTATGATTATTATCTAGCGACAGCAACAAAAATAATGATGTTTTTTGTTTGTTTGGAACGACACCCGACTGTATCAAGGACGTACTCCTGGCTTTGTGCTGAAAAAATCATGTTCCAGGCAGTGTTTGGGCGACCATATATAGTGTCAGGGATCAAATCTAAGTGCAAAGTGTCTGATGAATCATTACAGTAATTCATACGACTCTATTTTGGTCTATAACCCTTTTTACAAAGACATTCTCTGTAACACCATGACTAACAGAACTCCAGAATTGTGGAACCTGGGTTCAATCTCTATCATCCAATAGGGTGCCCCGAGGCTGTCTGGAGTAATTCCTGAGTACAGTCGGAAGTAAATCCTGAGCACCATCCAGTGAGTACCCAACCCAGAAAACAAACAAACAAACAAACAAACAAAATGTGGGAGAAATAAACTACTGTAAATGTAGTTTAATTCCTGAAGTGTAACACTTTGAAATCTGCTAGTCCTTAACACATTCTTTACCTAGAGAAGCCTGTAATGGGGATGCTATCCTATTTCACATTACCTCCTCATATCAAAAAGTCTTCTCCGTATCCTATACTGATCATTCACTGTATTTCCTTCCTCTATATTCTACAGTGTTCGCTTCAACACATCTTAATATCCCTTGAAACTTATGCTGTCATCCCGCTGCTCATCGATTTGTTCAAGTGGGCACCAGTAATGTCTCTCATTGTGAGATTTATTGTTACTGTTTTTGGCATATCCAATATCCTACAGGTAGCTTGCCAGGCTCTGCTGGGAAGGTGCGATACTCTCGGTAGCTTTTTGGGTTCTCCGAGAGGGGCAGAGGAATTGAACACGGGTCGTGTGCGTGAAAGGCGAATGTCCTAACACTGTGCTATCTTATCTCAAATTGCAGACCTTGCAGAACACAACTAAACATAGTCACAGGTCAACTATGAATGTGTCTTCATTTTTTTTTCTGGCTAAAAATAATCACTGAGCCTTTCCGGCCCCGCGCGAGATCGACCCCGGAGGCAACTGAACCACTTTGGACACGAGCGGCGCCCCCAAAATGCCTCCAAACTATGTGCTCGGAGCTCCTGGCCCAGGCGCTGCCGGCAGGGTATGCTCTTTTCTCTCTCAACTCTTTCTTTTTGAACGCAGCGAGGCAATAGCCGGTTTTTAGACTCTACAGGAAGCCCGGGATAGCCGATGGGCGGGACTTCCGGATCCGCCCTGTGGGCCAACACTTAAGCACAGAGCCATGTGGGGACGCTCCTTTCAGGCCCCGAGCGAGATCGACCCCGGAGGCAACTGAACCACTTTGGACACGAGCGGCGCCCCCAAAATGCCTCCAAACTGTGTGCTCGGAGCTTCTGGCCCAGGCGCTGCCAGCGAGTGATGCAATTACCAAAAGAATTTTCCCTGGACTTCATATAGAAATCCAAAACCGCGCGGCTGCAATAGCAGCCGCGCGACCTAATATCTCTTGATTGTCAGCAACGTGTAAATGTTCCTTTTTGGCAGGGCTTACCGTGGGGGAAAACTCCAAACAATAGTACTAAGTTTTTTGTTGAAGGGTAAAAGATTGTAGCGATAGAATTTTAGGCAGAATTTTCCCTGGACTTTATATAGAAACCCAAAACCGCGCGGCCGCGGCAGCCTAATGTCATCTAATCATCAGCAATATGAAATGGTTCTTTTGTAATGGGTTGGACTTTGGGGGGACCATAATAGGGTTAAAGTTTGTAGCGACGTGTAATTTCTGGCTGTCCTTTCCCTGGACTTTATACAGAAATTCAAAGCCGCGAGGCCGCTGCCATGGCCGCGCAACCTATTGTCATTTAATCATCACCAATATGAAATGGTTCCCGTTTAACGGGTCGGACTTTGGTGGGAAATCCTAACAAGAATAGTAAGTCTTTTGCTGAAATATTGAAGGCTACCAAAGTGGTAGCCATCTCTATAGACTGAACTAAGCCATATCCCCACGCCAGCTGAGAAGAAATATCCTTCTTTCTCGGGAAGAAATGCAGCGTGGCGTTAGCCATAGTATGATGTCCATTAAGCTGACACGGACCTGGTGGCGTGGGAATGGGACACAAGGGAATAAATTATTATGTACTTGGAACAGCGGGACGCTGGTGGAATCTCGAGCCGGGGCCAATATCAGCATATTAGTTTTGGTTCCAGAAACTGCTTGCAGACATTCTACCAGACTATCAACTAAGCCAGAGCCCCACGCCGGCTGATGATGAGAAATAACCATCTTTTTTGGTTTGTTTTCCCTTTGTCAGGCAGCGTGGTGATTACTAAACAGGCGTGATCTCGGTGGTGCGGGATGAGGGGGACAAAAAATAGAAAAGTTATGTAACAAACAGCGGGACTTAATATCTCTACATTCTCAGCAATGGAGAGCCATCAAATGCTTCCTTGACAGTGGGACTGTCTTTTCTTTTTTGGGGGGAAACCCTAGCAACAATAGTGAGTTGTGTGTTGAAACATGGACTGTAACCAAGATAAAGCGTAAACAAAGTGAAACTTATCACTTACAAGGGCGGGGACTGGGGGGGCGGGAGGGTGGGGGAGGTATAATGGGGTGGTTGGTGATGGAATATGGGCACGGGTGAAGGGAAGGGTGTTTGAGTATTGTATAGCTGACATAATCCTGAGAACTATGTAACCCTCCACATGGTGATTCAATATAATTTAAATTTTAAAAAAAAATAATCACTGAGGGCTTGCCATGGGGTGTTGGAATAGAGCACATGCATGTCTGACATGTGTGAGTACCTGAGTACCTGAGTACTTTTTGGCAGGGGAGGTCAAGCGAGAGATTCAAATCTGGTCCTACTCAAGACTTACTCTTGGCTCCGTGGTCAGGGATCACTCCTGGCAGTGCTCAGGCCACCATAGGCAGTTTTGAGAATCAAACTGGGATTAATCACGAGCAAGGGTAACCTCCTTATTCCCTGTGCCATCTCTGTGATGCTGAGGTCCTGAGTTTGATCCCCAGCATCACCCACATCCCTCCACCGCATCTCTATCTCTCTCACACACATATGTATATTTAATAAATAACTATTTATATAGGTCAAAGTATATACTTCTTAAATGATATTAAATTTTCATGACAGTTACCCTATAATCCCAGCATTACATTTTTACCAATGAAACTATGTTACCATAGACTTTGCCAACCTCAATGTCTACCTTCCTATGAAATATATATTTCATACAATACATATTGCATGAAATAACTTTTATGCTTCAGTGAGTTTTGAGAGCTATTTTAAACTTTATTAAATAGTGTTAACATCTTCATGTTCATCTTAGAAACTAAATTCAGTGTTCAAGCTCAGTTTTCACATTTTCTGAAGCGTACTCGGTACTACTAAGCAATTTGTCTTTCATTATCATGATTCCTTTTCATCACTGTTGAAATTTTTAATTGCTATGTTATTCAATAAAAGACACGTAATTGGTACTTAATAAATATTTAATAATTAATCTAAAGAAAATGCCATGTTTTTGAGGATGATAATGAATTATATCACTACATGCATTTACAAAACTTTTGAACTATTAGATCATCTTAGTTTAAGAGTTTACAAAGAGTAGGGTATATTGGGGTACTTGGTGGTGGAACATGTGCACTGATGAGGGGATTGGTGTTTGATCATTGTATCACTGAGTAACATTTTGTAACTGTTCTCACAGTGATTCAATTAAAAAAATATTACAACTTTGCTATTGATATATTTAGTATTCTTAGTGCTTTCTTATATATTTAATAATTATCTCATGGATTATTTCTTCACAAACACTGCAAAAGGTGGATATGTTGTACAACATGTAAGACATGGAAAATATCTGAAAATATTCACATTTGACCTTTTCCAATGTAAGGATTGATATAAAGAAAAATACTTTATATCATATTTACCTGAGCCACATTCAAATGTATTTGTATTTTATCATGTTGCAATACCATAACCAACTCTGCATTGATTTAGCATTTGTTTCAAATTTTACTTATTTATTTTACTTTATTTAAACACTGGTACACAAAGTTATTCATAATACAGTTGTTACAGGCATTCAATGTTCCAACACCAGTCTGATCTACCCACCTTCACTATTAGATTTTTTTCAACCAACCCTCAAGTCTATCCCCTTATCAGGCACAAAATAATTTCTATGATATTTTTTGTTACAGCTAAATGGATAATAGAACTATCAACAATAATGTTTCAAAAGAAAATTTGTGAAAATGGTTCTGTTTGACTTTGGGGGTCATTAAGTCCTTCTCTGAGGTTTTACTAAGCTCTCTGTTGCTAGTTGAAGACATCTGTGATTCTATTTATTGAATGCAGTTGGCTTCTATGTTACTTCCTCATTTAATTTGGTGTGTTCCTCCAGGGATAGGGGTCGTTCCGTTGTTCATTGATTTGCTCCAGCAAGCACCAGTAACTCCTCCATCCTGAGACTTGTTGTTACTGTTTCTGGCGTATTGAATATGTCACAAGTAGCTGCCCAGGCTCTGCCCTGTGGGCGGGATACTCTTGGTAGCTTGCCAGGCTCTCCAAGAGGGGCGGAAGAACGGAGCCTGGGTCTGCTGTGTACAAGGGTTTGCCCTACCCACTGTGCTATCGCAATTTGGAAGTGCCCCATGATCCAGGAACTTTAGGACCTGTAGAACTGGGCTTATGGGTTTATATGGCATCAACTATGGGATCTGGGTGTGGCTGCCAGTGCTTCAGGAAGATATGGGGGTGGGACTCCCCCACCCACACACTTCCCCAAAAGACCCCAGAGTTTTCAGCCTGAAAATGGGTGTACCTGGAATTTTCAATAAACTAAAGATTGGTGTTTTCTTTGTCTTAGCACTTCTACACACAGTAGTCATGGAGCAGTGGAGTTGGGCCTTTGGCATGACCATGCCTTGAGACATGAGTATGACTGTCAGGGCTTCGTCAGGGCAGGAACTCAGTCCTCTCCCCTTCTAAGGGAGCCCCCAAGTTCCCGGCAGGGAGACCAGACTGGTGCACCCATGGATTTTTAACGGTTTAATTTAGATCTCTTCTGAGATTGAGTCTTGAGTCTGTAAAGCTAAGCAGATGGGAGAGTTGACATGGCAGTGGCTATGGGATGTCTGATTTAGCATGTTAAAAACAAAAAAGTGATGTACCCTCATCAGCGGTGATGTCTGCAGGAGACGTTAAATGATTTCCCCCTTTTTCATGTTACTCGAATAACAGTGTCCTTCTCTGGGGTACAGCAGTGTCCAGAGCTAAGAGGGAGTGGACATAGTAACTGTGGTGAAACCCAACCCACACCTTCATTCTTTCCTTCCCTCCACTAGAGCCAGATATTATCTAATTTTTATCCATGGCATATCCCATGAATCCTTTTTGTTCCCTGAAATTCATGCAAGGATGAATTTAAAATTACTATTTATAATTATAAATATTCATATTTATATTTTTATATTTATAAATATAATCTATAATTTAAAATTATATAAATATTTATATAGTGTTTATATATAAATGTTTATATATTTATACTTATAATTTTATAGTTTATATTTAATTATATTTATATTTATAATTTATTTATAACTTATATTTATATTTATAATTTACTATTTAAATTTATAATTACTATTTATATTTATAGTTACTATGAATTTATAATTTACTATTATACCAGTAATAGTCATTATCTTTTCTTAACATTTCCTTCACTTTCTCATTAGTATTGAAATTCAGTCTTTCCTTGGATGGACACTGCATCTCTTGCAGTACTTTGAGTATTGGCTCTGCCATCTCTCATGTTTCAGCTACCTCAACTGCAAACCCTCATGTTTATGTTTTTCTATTTCTCCTTGTATAAATATCTGTAATCTCTATGAAGCAATTTTATGACCATTTGTCTGTTTTATATTTGGTCTCAGGATTGCGGGTCATAGTTGTTTTTTTTTTTTTCAGTTTGTATAAATCTGGCAGTAAATTTTATTAGAATGGGCCATTTTGAAGTTAAATTTTGAAAAACTGTATAATTTTCTAGCATGCATTTACAATATACAGAATATCGTGGTTTTGAATGGTGTTTTTTAAATTTTTATTTCTAAGAAAAATCATTGGACTGGAATGATAGCACAGCAGTTAGGGCATTGGCCTTGCATGTGGCTGGCCTGGGTTCGATTCCTTCGTCCCTCTCGGAGAGCCTGGCAAAAATGCCAAGAGTATCTCGCCCACAGAACAGAGCCTGGCAAGCTACCTGTGGTGTATTCGATATACCAAGAACAGTAATAACAAGTCTCACAATGAAGACATTACTGGTGCCCGCTCGAGCAAATTCATGAACAATGGGACAACAGTGCTCCAGTGTTAAGAAAAATCACTTCTCTAGATGCCAGGTAGAATTCATGCCAGACCTGTGTTTTGGTGCTGAGTAACATTCCTGATCAACTTTTATTTTTGATGTTCTTTAATTTTCTTGACTTTAGGAAAGGGGACAAGGCGGGCATTGGGCCACTCCTGGCATTGTGATCAGTGAGCAATCTCAAACGGTAGAGAAATGCATAGGCTGTGCAAAGCGCAGATTTGAAACCCAGCGCCTCAACTCTCAGCACACTTCCAGGTGTGGCCCTGGTTTTCCCTAGCAAAGCCAGATGTCCCTGGAGACACTCACCACACAGAGACAAGCAATGGCATCTAACCAGGCCCAAGCTTCACAGAACAACAGAATAGAATGGCTAAGTACCAGGAGATGCTGTCCTCCTGAGATACTGTCCTCCTGAGAACCACGTGGGATGCCCCAAAGTAATATATAGTGCATATAATATACGTTACATCACATATAATCATTTACATACAATCATTTTGTTAATGATTTAAGTTTATTTAATTTAATTACAATATCTGACAGGGTACTTCAGTTTCCTTATCATTCATTAGTTGTATAAGCACATATACAAGAGACTATATTTACATTTTCAGCAGTATACCACTTTCCTATTCTGCCATTTTAATATTCTGGAACAATATTTATAAGCCCTATTATTATGCCTTTCATAAACCTCTGATTCTTATAACATGTAATGGAATTGAATCTAAAACAATATACCTACAAACTAATAAAAGTATATTTTGTGACATCGAAATAACATTAACTGTATTCTAGAGTATTTATTGAAGTTTAATGGCATAATTTATTTTTATTCTTGGTACAGTTATTTATTTAAGATCAAGACAATCTTTTCCTTTAAACTGAATGTTAGAAGTTTGTAATGCATTCTTCAATATTCTCTGTGTTTAGGATCTGTGTTTCTACTTAACATACACACCCATCCCCATTTGTACAGCACTTATCATGTAATCATGTAATGTGATTACATGCAGAATTTTTGCACTATGACTTAAATTCATAAATTCTAAAATTTATTTATTTCTTAATCTACTTGTGTCTACATACAATATAGCTTCATTGTTAAAAGGAAACATTGGTTACAGAAATTTTGGTACATCTACACAACAGAATACTATTCAGCTCTTAAGAGAGATGAAGTCATGAAATTTGCTTATAAGTGGATAGACATGGAGAGTATCATGCTATATAAAATGACTCAGAAAGAGAGGGACAGACATAGAAGGACAGCACTCATTTGTGGAGTATAAAATAATATTACACAAGACGCATGTCTTTAAAGTAACCATATGAGAATATGTTTAGGAAGGATTGGCTGAAAACTGGTAACAAAATCAGCAACATACCCCCTTTGACTGGTTTCTTAAGACACACTCACTCTTTTCTATACATATAAACAAAGTAAGGGTTAGGCTTTTAGGGAAATAACGGGTAGGTAAGTTTCTTGATTTCTAATATGTCCTGGACTGTTTTCCACTGAGCAAGCTCTTATTTAGAGAAAATGAGGAGTGTATTTCCTTCGAAAAGTAAAATGATCGAAGAATGTAAGAATGTATTTAATATATACACACATATATTATCATTTATAAAAGTGAATTGATCATTTGTATTTAGTTGCGAGGTTGCCGGATGGCATTCAGGAAGCCCGAGTTTTATCCCTGTAACTGAATCTTTCCATGCATCTCTGGAGCACGCCTCAAGCACCCAAAAATAATTAGTCCCTGAATACCACCAGATGTAGTGCCTGAATTATACTCTATGCAAAATTTGTCAATTCTACATCTCTAAATATACATCAATGTATACATAACATCACTGTATCACTGTATCACTGTCATCCCGTAGTTCATCGATTTACTCAAGTGGCTGCCAGTAATGTCTCCATTCGTCCCAACCCTGAGATTTTGGCAGCCTCTCCTTACCCGTATTTCTCAATGATTGGAGGCACTTTCAGGGTCGGGGGAATTAGACCTGTTATTGTCACTTTTTTTGGCATATTGAATACTCCACGGGGAGCATGCCAGGTTCTGCCACGCATATATAACACATATATACATATATACATACATATATATGCATATATATGATACAGTGACAAAGCTATTGATAGCTATAAAAGTTAGTGAACTTTACTCTTTTGTTTAGGGAAGGCCCTCTAAAATGGATAAGCAGGAGTTTCAGAGGGTCACTGCCAAGATATGCCAAGGCCTGAGGATATGGCGGTATTGGTCCCTACAGTTATGAAATATCCTGCCACTCAGTTAGTGCTCATGGACCTCGGGGACCCTGTGGCGCTGGGAATGAAATGTGGTCATGGCATGAAAGGCGTGCACTTCAGACTTATGCTAATTCTCTGGAACCTTTCTTGATTTTCAAATCTAAGAACAGGGAAGAAGCAGGTATTACTAGTACCCTGTTTTCTATTTTAAAATAAAGGTCATTTCCTAAAGAGTTCATTGATTGTTTAATTACAGGCAAAATTACAGAAGACTGGTAAGTAGTTGACCTATACACACAAACAAAATGACTAAGCATGAGCAATTTACCTTGGAGTTACAATTCCTATATGTCATCAAATTTGAGTTATCTACTTACTTAGTTTTCAACATCATCTCACTGAAAATTGCCAAATGTAAAAAAAATAAGAAAGTTAGTGTAGTGTAGAGTGTAGAGTAAGCTTTGGATGTACTAAAAATCCATTTAACAAAGTATCAATTACCAGGGAAAGAAAACCCACATAATTTCTAGAGTGAAGAACTTGATTTTCAGCAGACCCCATCTACAATCCGCAAAGTGACACTGACTCCATTAGAGGCCAAGTGTAAGTAAAAGATCAAGTTTAACAGAAGTGCTTAAAGAGCTATAAGTCAGGAAGAGTTTGAAAGTGAGGGGATTATTAAGGTTAACTGTTGCAGCATGAGGAGGTGAGAAACGTTGACAGAGCAACAAGATAGTTATCACTGCTTTAAGGTAAAAATCATTACCTTAGAAGGGGAGTTTAATTTGTTCCTAAATAAAAGAAGATTGATTTTCGTTTTCATTTTGTAGGTTTTATTTTCCAATTGAAATTCAGAGCTAGGAATTGGACACTGGGTGTGGGAAGGACAAAAATATAGTTTCATTGAAAAAAAAAGAAACCTTTTAAGAAAAATTTGTTAAGTGTATGTTTGTTTTTGTGACCATTATAAATTGGAAAATACAGGTCTCTAAACAATAGGCAACACGTTTTCATTTAATTTGCATCACTATTATGTTTACAAACACTAGAAATTTTCCTGAAATAAAGAAAATTAATGGAAGACGTATAAGTGCAGGGAACTGCCAACCTTTTACAAACAAGTTTACATGAACTCAGTTATTTCATTAACGTAAGTAATTACTGATAATAGTGAAGCAATAGTAAAAAGATCTTCAGATACATTTTATATCTATCTATAAAGTAAATGAGGAGATAATTTTTAAGGTGGAGATCAGGATTCAAATAGTTCTTTTCTAATTAAATGGGAACAGTTCTCAATTGCCTTCAATAGATTCTAATCTTCAAAACATAATGAAGCTAAATTGACACATACATAAAAATTTGAATAGCGTGTGCAAAAGCCAACTCAGCAATATTTATAGTGTAAATAGCATTTTTCTTCTCTAGCTTTTATATTACTAATGGAACATTTCATAAGGGTCGGTAATGTTTTTATTTTTAATAATTTTTACAACACAATAGTATTCTACCTGCAATAACCATGAGCTATGTTTCTTATGAAGCACTAAAACTACAAATACATATTAAAATATTTCTATTCTCAGGAATACCATTTACAGGGACTGGGTTGATAATATAGCAAGTAGGTGATTTGCCTTGTATGCAACCCACCCGGGTTTGATCCCAGCATCCTTGTGGTGCCTGAGCCCACTATCAGTGACCCCTGAGCACAGAGCCAGGGATAAGCCTGAGCACCCAGGTATGACTCAAGAAAAAAACAAAACATTTACAAACACTTAAAATAATGAATGCTTATGACAGAATTTGTGTTATAAATGTGCCGAATTACTCTTTTAAATGAACATAATTAATTACCTCTCTTCATTTGTCTATTAGTTTTACACTTTCAAAAGGCTAAAAATACATCAGGGGGCTGGAGCGATAGCACAGCAGGTAGGGCGTTTGCCTTGCACGCGGCCGACCCGGGTTCGAATCCCAGCATCCCATATGGTCCCCTGAGCACCGCCAGGAGTAATTCCTGAGTGTAGAACCAGGAGTAACCCCTGTGCATCGCCGGGTGTGACGCAGAAAAATAAATAAATAAATAAATAAATAATAAAAAATACATCAGATAATAATAAACTTAATAGATACCAGTAATTCCAGTAATTTTAATTGCATATAGGAGAACCAGTAAATATTTAACATTCTATATCTGAATTATTTCATGATATTAATGTAATATACATATATATTTAAAAAAAAGAACAATTTGAATCCTGATCTCTACCTTACAAATTGTCTTCTAATTTCTTAAAGCCAGAGATAGAACCAGGGCCTCTCACATGCAGACCACCAAGTCAAATCTCTGTTTATTTAGCACTTAGCACACAATTTTATCTCTTCATTACTTGTTCAATATCTCTAATATATTTCTCTAAATTTTTCAGCAATTATGTTTTTTATTTTTAGTTTATACACATTGTAATATAGGTAGCATGTTTACAATTGTGTTAATTCATTGTTTTTTATTTTTTATTTATTATTATTATTATTATTTTGCTTTTTGGGTCACATCCAGGGATGCACAGGGGTTATTCTTGGCTCATGCACTCAGGAATTACTCAGAGTGGCGCTCAGGGGACCATATGGGATGTGTGGGAATCGAACCTGAGATCTTAGAAGTCTCTCTCTGCTTGGCCCTCGCAATGATGTTGCACTGGAGGCTCTTTCAGGGTTAGGGGGATGGGATCCAGCTTGTTACTGGATTTAGCATATGAATACATCATGGGAAGCTTGCAAGGCTGTCCCATGTGGGCAGGAAATTCTCAGAAGCTAGCCAGTTTCTCCCACAGGGAGAAGTAGGCTACAAGATAGCTTCTGGCAGCTTGCTTTTAAGTCTCTGGATGTTGGCTGTTGATGGGATTACACACACCTGGGTTCCCCTGCTGGTACCTTCATGTGTGAGGCCTATCTGAACGTGTGGAGCGGGCCTCCAGCATGGCTGTAGCTAGGTTACGGTGGTCTTCGGCTGCCGGGAGCTCTGCTCGGGGTGGAGAGGGAAGCTGGAGCCCATCCGTTCCGAGGGGCCACGGGGAACACAGCCAGGCGTGCTGCAAGAGACTCAATAAATTGAATAATAAATTAAATTTATGCAAGTCATTTCAATCAACTATTTTACTTAAATTAATTACACGGTATTAATTTGTTAAGTAGAATACATTAGAGTGAGTTTTGTAACAATCAAGGAAGTTATTCAACAATTTTTAAAGCAAATATTTACAATAAAACAGGAACTCAGATTAATGGTGCTCTTTATTCTACAAGTATTGAATTTGACTAGGAATTCATCTTCAATGCCAAGCTAAAATGATATAACCACAAATTATCAATATCTATTACTGAATTCTTAAGGTTTTCAGAACAAAATATTTCTTTGGAGAATGAATATTAAAACTGCTACAACAAACTAAAAGATAACCTTTATCTGGTTATGTCTTAATGAACTCGTTTTCAAGTGAAGTCCTGATAGTTTTTTTATAAATTTATAAATTCAAATATAAACATTCATGTAATTTCATATACTTCAGTTTAATTGTACTTTGCAGTTTTCCTGTTATCTCAGAAATGAAATTTCATTCTACACTGGAGACACAAATTGAAATGGCAGTGAATATCAG
The DNA here is from genome assembly GCF_027595985.1 of Sorex araneus. Classification (NCBI taxonomy): domain Eukaryota; kingdom Metazoa; phylum Chordata; class Mammalia; order Eulipotyphla; family Soricidae; genus Sorex; species Sorex araneus. The sequence goes on from NC_073303.1 coordinate 214,864,289, forward strand.
TTTTACAGAACACCTCCCCCTACTGGTATATTCACATAATTTGACTTCTGTTTCATTGATTTTAAATATCTCTTTGTCTGTGTTCTTTTGTTCTACTCAGCTACATATAAATAACAAAGTATGCAAATACTTTCTATATGTGTTCCACTTGTTTATATATATATTTTATTCAATGAGTCCTTGAAATCTTGCTATGAACAGGGTGTAATGTAAAATTGCAAATGTAAAGGGTCAGTATGAAGTATTGCAAAATTTGCAAACAAATTTCTGAAGCATATGTTCTGGAATTGAATCCCTAATTTGTTTCTTATTATCTGTGTTTTTTGGGGCAGTTTACTAAAGTCTTCTCTTGTGATTACTTGTTTACTGGGGTTGAGGTTACCAGGAAAGAACTATATAAGCCTGCAGACACTTAGAATAAATTGTTCCTCTGAAGTCTAATCATCTCTATCCAAAAACCTTACAAAAAAAACTCCATCTGATTCTTATAATCATATCAAGACATCATTGACATCCTAAGTTAGTAATTAGACCAAGAAGTGCTCAGAAGCAAAGGTGCTCTATTGAAAATGATATTATAATAACAGTAGTGCTGATGTCTCTACCTGGTCTTTTAGTTATACCACTTCTTGTCGTTACGCTTAGGAAGCAACAAGGAATACAGTGTGTTTTCCCTATGTATTCTATCCACAAAAGTTCTCTGTGCTTTCATCAACATGAACTCTTATGTTCTTGCAGTCATGAAAACTCCAAAGTCTGTCAATGGGTAAGCAGCAGGGACTAGAGTAGCAAACAATACAATGAAGAAATTTAAAACTATACATCAGACTAAAGCAAAAAAATTTAAATTTTGAAAAATGACAGTATCTTAACAAAGCAAGAATATTGCTTCAGTTTTTACAGGATGGCATTATTATTAGGTTTATGAAAATGATTACATCTGAAGCCATATTATTGCCTAAATTTAACATAGAGGACGTGATGTGGGCATTAATACAATAGAATTCAAGTGATATTTTAGTAATCACTTTTGTAATTGTGGAAAAATAATCTAAATTGGTCAGAAACCAAAAGTGGGAATTCATACTGTTTTTCAGTAGATTAAAAATTAGCTAAAAGTAGATAGTTTACTCAAAGAAAGCCAAATATTTCAGATTCTTATAAGAAAAAATCAGTAACTTTTGTGACTTAGTTGTTACAAAATCAGGTGTTCATTATAGCTGCAGCTGATTTATCCCAAGACTACGCTTCTTTTTGAAGGATTCATGTTCCTGGTCGTTGAAACACCCAAATAGAGAATATTTATCTTTTCCCTTGAGATCTGCTTCTTGAATAGCACAATGCACCACTCACAAAAGCTTAAAATTTCTTGGATTAAATATAATTTCTCGGCCTAAGGTAATGTTCATGTAGGCCAATATAGTAAATACACACAGGAGAGGATAACTGGAATGTATCATCATAAAAGAATGTAGTTTGAGTTGTGATTTACAAGTGTCGTTTCTTTGGAAAAAATGATCAAGTATCAATGTACTTTCCAAGAAGCAGGAGTGGGAGTAATTTAATTAATTCATAGGCATATATACAATTGAGCTTTGACACTAGAAATAAGATTTTAAAAGTACAAAACTTGTTTTTATTGTCTGTTACTTTTCTTTGTATAAAAGAATATTGTAGCACTGCACTGTAGCACTGTCCTCCCATTGTTCATTGATTTGCTCGAGCGGGCACCAGTAACATCTCCATCATGAGACTTGTTACTGTTTTTGGCACATCTCATATGCCATGAATAACTTGCCAGTATCTGCCGTGCAGGTGGGATACTCTTGGTAGCTTGCCGGGTTCTCTGAGATGGACAGAGGACTTAAACCTGAGTCGGCTGTGTGCAAGTCAAATGCCCTACCTGATGTCTTATTGCTCCAGTCCAAAGAATATTGTAAAGAAGAAAAAGTAATAACTTTTATGAACATTAAAAAGGTGAAAAATATATTTAATTCAATACTAAATTATGTATCAACCGCATAATTCAAGACCATAGTTGCTTTATTACTACCCTTATTTGTAATTCAGTTTTCTCTTAATTTGTCTTTTTCCACTTGAAAACAGTTCTGACTTCACTTCACATGCCAAAATAAGTCAATATATGAATTAATTTTGAAAATTCATGATGTGTAAACAGGATAAGTAGATATTTTATGCTCAGAGGAAAAGTTATTCCCATTTTAATTTCTGAAGCTTTATAGATTTTATTTTCCTTTTGTGGTGGGAGGGGCACATCTGGGCTTACTCTTTGCTATCTCCTCATGGATCACTCCTGGTGGTGCTAGTGGTGTCGAGAATAGAACCCTGATTGGCTGAGGGAATGGCAAACATCCTACTCACCGTACAGGCTTTTGTAGAAAAGTTTATTTATTGTCAATTTCTCATTGTAAGTAGAAGTGGTAATATGTTCTACACTACCACTTTCAAATTAATGAGATCATAGAGAAAAATGAATGTTCATGAACAACAAAGAAATATCTCCTTAAAATAAGTTCAAATTTCTCTTGTTAAAAGTTTGATTTCAAGGAGGAGAGAGGTTATAATTCTTCCTGTTCTTCAAAATTGGACAATCAGATGGGCCGGACACATAATGCGACTGGAGATTACCGCTGGACTAGAGCTGTTACCAACTGGATTCCACAGGACATCAAAAGAATGCCTGGCCACCCCCCCCCCTCCATGAGATGATCAGACTTCTTCAAAACCCTGAATGAATGATTTGAGGCTCTTTCTGTTCCTTGAACGAGCAGACGCCATTGTGCTACACTAGCACATGACAAGGAAGAACGGAGATGTTATTGGTGCCCGCTTGAACAAATAGATAAACAAGGGGATAAACAAGAGATACAAGTGAAGTAATGGTATATCTGCACAATGGAATACTATATAGCTGTTAGAAAAAAATAAGTCATGAAATTTGCTTATAAACAGATAAACATGGGCAGTGTCATACTGAGTGAAATAAGTCAGGAGAGGAAAAAACATAGAATAACTGCATTCTTTCGTGGGATATAAAGAACCTAGTATGAGACTAACACTTGAGGATGGTAGAAAGAAGGGTCAGGAAGAATGGCCCATGGTTGGAAAATTGCCTCAAAGGCTGAGAATGAGGACTTTTCAGATAGAGAAGGGATCATTGTGACAATGAAGGTTGGAAGAAATAGCTCTGGATGGGAGATGTATGCTGAAAGTGGGTAAATGACCAAACATGATGGTCTCTCAGTATCTGTACTGCAAACAATAATGCCCACGAGAGAGAGAGAGAGAGAGAGAGAGAGAGAGAGAGAGAGAGAGAGAGAGAGCCTGCCACAGAGGCAGTCTGGTGGGGGCAGTTGTCAGGCGGGTTATGGGGGATATTGGTGGTAGGAAATGTACACTGGTGGAGGGATTGGAGGGATGTGTGTTGGAACATTGATTTAGTGATCAGTGTTAAAACCCTATCAAAAGTATACCTCACAGTGATTCAATAAAAAAAGAAAAAGAAAGTTTGAGCATGGTTAGAAGTGGGCAAAATTAATTCCACTCATTACTAGGAACAGAACTGTATGGAATTTACTAGATTTTTACATGAAAAGTCAATAAAATATTTGTTTTCTCAGATAATAATAGGGATAGGCATTCCTTAAAACTAAACTTACAATTTACATTTTAGAAAGAGAATAGTACTAATCAACCATTTGATAGCCCTCTTCCTTTTATATATCAGAGCAATTTAAAACCAAGAATTCGTAGATAACTTTAGGGAAAGCAAAGATAGCAAAGACGAGCTGGACAGTTTTAAAACTAAAAATATTTAAATGAATCCTAAGTTAGAATAAATTTTCCTGGGAACACCTAAATTAAGTTTTTGACAGTAAGGAGAAATTAAAATGTGATGAACATGGAAACCAGATATAAATCAATACAGACAGCTCTAATTTTTGCATCTCTGAATATGTACTTCCTGCAAAGTGTATCTTGCTACACTTTGCATCTGAGTTGGCAGTGTTCCATATAATGAATTACTCTTGAACTTATTGTTATACGGCTGAAGTAGTCTCAGATTGCATATGGAATTTCTAGCAATTGTTTGGACTTCACTGATAGTCTATTGTAAACAAAGCCTTCTAAATACCATTCAAATTGTTAAAAAATATATGTATATGTAGATATGTTTGTGAATCACTTCTCCTGGGACTGAAAAGCTATTCATGTCAAGGTACTGAGAGGTCACTCCAAACAGTGCTCAGGGCAATCAGAGTGTCAGGGATTAAACCCAACCCTCTCATATGTGAAAAATATGATCTGACCATCTGAGCCATTTACCTCTCTACTTACATGATTTTTAAATCAATTTCTAATATGCCTCCATACTAAAAAAATGAAAATCTTTAGGAGTTTATATCCATCCATAAAAAGGAACAATAAAATCCCTACACTTAATGCAATACAAACAAACCATGAAAATCATACCTAAGTTTGAGTCATACCCACGAACCACCTCTGGTGCTGCCCCCTATGCTCATATTGCCCTTGCTTCTGAGACTGATAAATAAATCTTGAAAGGGGTCAATTAAACCTAAACGTTTTTCTGAACATCCCCCACTGTTAAACTGTTTGGGATACCCAGGAGGGGGATGGGTCAACCCAGTACTTGCCCAAACAGTACCTCAAAAGCCACCTGTTTCCACATGCGATTATTGCCACCATGTTCCCAACCAGTGTTCACTGTCTTGGGACCAAGTTTCACCAAGAAATTAATCTGCTGAATCCAGTCCTGCTGTTTTTTTCAGAGTCGCAATGGGCTGCCTTTCCCTATCTCCCTGTTCTTCCAGAATCCTCGGCAACCACGTCCACACCTCAAAGCCACCTACCAGTCAAAAATTTAACTCTATGTGGTTGGATTAGAGTTTGAATATTAAATGTAATGAAATATTGTGAACTACTTATCACTGTGGACTGGAGTGATAGCACAACGGTTGGGCTTTCGCCTTTCACGTGGCCAACTTGTGTTCGATTCCTCCACTCCTCTTGGAGAGCCCGGCAAGCTACTGAGAGTATGGATCCTGCACAGCAGAGCCTGGCAAGCTACCTGTGTGTATTGGATATGCCAAAAACAGTAACAATAAGTCTCTCAATGAGAGACATTATTGGTGCCCCCTCGAACAAATCGATGAGCAACGGGATGACAGTGACAGTGACAGTGACTTATCACTGTATCACCTTCATCCCGTTGGTCGTCGATCTGCTTGAGTGGGCCCAGTAACGTCTCCATTCATCCCAGCCCTGAGATTTTAGCAGTCTGTCTTTACTCGTCCTTCCCAATGGTGCTGCATTAGAGGCTTTTCAGGGTCAGGGAAATGAGACCAGTCGTTGTTACTGTATTTGGCATATGAATACAACACTGGGAGCTTGTCTGGCTCTCCCTTGCTGGCAGGAAGCTCTCGATAGTTTGCCAGGTTCTTCAAGAGGGAGAACAAGGCTATAAAATGTCTTGTGGCTGCATGCTTCCAGGAGCTTGGTGGGATTACATGGTTCAGAGGCAGTTTCTGGGTGTGACTGCCTAGCTACTGGAAAATGGGGGTTGTGGGTGGATGAGGCCCAGTCCTGATCTGAGCAGGCTTGCAGATCTCAGCCATGGGTCTGGCACACCTGGGTTTCTCTGCTGGTTTCTTCATGCATGAGGCTTATCCAAGCATGTGGAGAGGGGCCTAGAGCATGGCTGTGGCTGGGTTCCGGAGCTCTTTGGCTGCTGGGGCTCTGCTCAGGGCGGGGAGGGAAACTCAACCCACCCCCTCCAAAGGGCCCCGGTGAAGACAGCCAGGTGCAGGGGCAAGAGACTCTGTCACTCAGATCATTGGTGGTGGAAAATGGGCACAGGTGGAGGGATGGGTAATCAATCATTGCATGACTGAAACTACTTAACCAAATAAAAATATATATTTAAAATAATTAGTTATAACACTCCCTCAGAAATCCTAGACATTCTAGAGGCCATAGTCACATTTGCAGGGGCGTGACATCTCAATCTCTATAGCATTAACAAACAAGTAGTATCACAGAGGACTGGATGGGATGTAGTGTAGAAGGCAAACAAACTCAGTGAACAAAACATAAATACAGAAAGCCTAACCTGTAACAATATCTTTTTAATCTCTCTTAGTATAACTCAATGTTTCCATAATAAGATAGGACACTTTACACTAATCTTCTTCTAAAGAAACAATTTTTGATCACTCTGTTAGTGAATTATTGATAATAAGCAATATAAAATAAATTGTTGTGCGCCTGCTATGGGGTCAGGCTTAAGTGGTGGTTGGAAAAATTGAAGAGACTGGACCTGAGGTTGTCCCTACTTCTTTTATATTTCCCCCAGTTTTAGTCAATTAACTCTACTTGTCATCATCATATCTGCTGATTAATTTTTGAAATTTTGGTGGAAAATAGTTAGAAATATATATTTAGTCATAGGTATCCTGCTATATATACCTTTAGTTCTGGGCTTTCTTAGCTCTGAAAAGGCCTTAATTTGCTTATAATATCTTTTGGCAATACTTACTATTTCCTGTTTTTTTATTGTATCACTATATCACTGCCACTGTCATCCCATTGCTCATCAGTTTGCTTGAGAGGGCACCAGTAATGTCTCCATTGTGAGACTAGTTGTTACTGTTTTTGGCATATTGAATATACCATGGGTAGATTGCCAGGCTCTGCTGTGTGGGCAAGATACTCTCGGTAGCTTGCCGGGCTCTCACATTGATATTTATTTTTTATAGATTTTATTTCCCTTTCTATCACATTAGCAATGATTCATTATAGAAATAGACAAAAAAATTTCACTCAACATACCACATGACAAATATTATACAGCTCATATTTATGAAGATCTAACAAGAAGAAAACATTTGTAAAACTTTATATTAACTTCAAAATATAAATTCTAGTCCTATTTTTATAAACATCATCTTCAATCATAGAAACCTTTATCTTCCAGTAAAATAATCTAAGTGCATTGTTGAAGTTCTGACACTATTTACATTCACTTATTTCTCAAGATTTGCAGTGTGTTTACTTTACCAGCATTAGTGCCTTAGTGTTTAGTTACATATGAATTTTTATATTAACTTACTTATAGTTGAAAATAGACTTCATGTTTACTTTCTTACCTACCTTATTTTACATCTACTATCAATCACATCAAATCAGTATTCTTTTACAAAATTGATATTTTCAACTGAGAATGTATCATGAGCCCTAAAAAGAAAGACCATTTTAATTAGGAAGATAATTACTTAAAATAGATAATTTTAAGTTGTAAATATATAATTAGACAAATTTAATGTTTTCTCCATACATTAAATATTAAAACTATGAGGAAGTGTGAATATAAGTCATCATCTTTGAATTCAACTGAATCAGTTAATATAATACAATTATATCAAGATAATTAAGTAATTTATTTTTACATCTGCATAATGTAAACCACTGCTCCAAATAGTTTTGCATGCATATATAATGTCATTCAATACTTAACTTTTCTAAATTTGCTATAAGTTTGAATAAAGGTACATGAAATTCAGTTTTCTTAAATTCACATTTTATTAGTAATTTATTACCATTGATAAAATATTTAACAATTCAATGCATTATTTTTCTTTTCTTCAAGTAGTAGGTATTAATATACATTTCAAATATATCTCGCTAATATTACTTGCTAGTAAACAGATTATCAGGCATTTCCAATAAAATTATTTCAAATATAATTAATAGTAGAATCTCCATCTTTGGCTAAAAAGTATTTTTTATGAGTGAATGTTAGATGCACAGTTAAGAAATAAAATCTGGGTTTTTTTTTGGTGAGTGATAAACCTTCACATGTTTAGAAATTTCGTTTTGAAAATCCATAAATATGTGTACTTTTAGTTTGATATTTTTAAAAACTCACCTATTTGGCATAAGTTTTTATCTAAAATGGCAATACAGGCATTGAGTTTCAAAGGATGGGTAAAAGATAATTTTTAATATGCTTAAGAAACATTAACTTATATTCAGGTTACATTTAAACAAAGTTGGGTTGAAAAGATAGTGCAACTATGTAAACAATTGGCTCAAGCACTGCTTGAGCCACATTAGAGATTCTTAAGGGTCAGGGGAATGAGACCCATCATTGGTACTGTATTTGGCATATGAATATGCCTCAGGGAGCTTGCCAGGCTCTCCCCTGTGTGGGCAGTAAACTCTCGATAGCTTGCCAGGTTCTCCAAGAGGGAGAACTAGGCTATCAGATGTCATTTCTGGTCTGCTTCAAACACCCTACCCCCTGTGCTATAACTCCAGCCCATTATAACATATATTGTTGTAAATTTATCTATTCACAATAACAATTTCCTAACATCAGTATTAAATCTGTCTATTGTGGTTTAAGTTTCAAATCTCAGGACAAAGAAAAAACACTTGCCTTTTATGTGCAAGGCTCTTAGTCTGATTCCCTAAAGCAAAAAAACAAAATGATTAGAATAAAGTGAAAATGTCAGATGATTCAACAAATACACTCTATGTCATAGTCCTATTAGAAATATTTACATATGCATTTATTTAATTTATTCATTCATAAATTTTATTAAAGGTAGTGATAATAAATTTAGCAATTTTATATCCATATAATTATTTATATTCATTTTTGATTACTAAGCTTCCTTTTAATTTTTTAACCATATTTTATTGACATGCCATGATTTACAATACTGTTCATTATACTTTTCATGTGTACATCATTCTAGTACCGTACCACTGACAGATTATCGTATTTCTCTTCATCAGTGTCTCTAGGGTCCCTTCCTCAGTTAAAATAATTTTATAAGCCTATTTCTGTTTGTCAGTTTCCCAAGACTTTTTTTTTTCTTAAGATAAAAGAATTCAGTACAATTGTATTTGAAATTTGATAGTATAATAGTAGGTACTCTGTCTTTGAAAGAGACTTGGATTTTTTTGTTAAGATTAGAGTAGATTTCCAATGTTCCCAGAGGAACTAAAAGGTGAAAAAAAAAAAACAAGTAAGATATTTACAAAAATCTAGGAAGGAGAATCTCATATTTTATTGTTAATAAAGTTGAAAGTTTTTGTTGTTAAAGGAAAAAATTACGTACCTATCATGATGTATCTTAAAGTTTGGAGAATAGCTGTTATGGATCAACTCTTTCTCTGTACTTAATATCAATAAAGAATGTGGGGGTTAGGTGGGAGAGAGAGAGAGTTCAGTGGGTCAAGTTGCACTCAGTTGTATGTATCCTACATGCTACTGGAACTGCCAAGAATGAACACTGAGCCTAGAACGAGCTGGTAAGCCCTAAGTCGCTACCAACCACTCCGATAGCTCCTTCAAAAAAGCAGAATCGGTTAGGAAATACATGAGCCATAATCCCATGAAAAATATTTTCTCTAGAAATAGGAAAATATTGTAGTACAAATATGTATGTTTTACTATGTATATGTGTTTAAGTGATATGTACATGTGTTTAGAGGATGGGAATTGACGATTATCTTGGGTATCAGACTCAGTTTTATAGTTCTAGAGGATAAAAAATTTATTGCAGAGTTTATTTTCCCCCCAAAAAAAATTTTAATGTGTAATACAATGTAATAGGATGCAAGCGGTTTATTGGTGAGGAAATTAAAAAAAAAGTTTGAATCACTTGGTATAAGCAAGCCAGCACAAGTGAAATGCAGTATTTCCTTAATTCAATTAAGTTAGCAAAACAGGAGATCAGAATCAGCAGTCGCCATGAAATTGCTAGACTCCAGGAGTGTACAACAATTATAGAGAGGGCATTTTTTGTCTAAGGGGATTTAAAAGGACTCATTTTTAAATATTAAGGGATACATAGACCTTTACTGGTTTTAAGATAGAAATGTATGACTTTTATTTGTCTGAAAAGTATTTTCCAGATTCCTAGATATTTATTTCCTTAAAGGAACCAAAAACTTGTACCAAAAAATGAAAACAAATCCCATACACTTTTTTGCTTCCAAATAAACACTACATTTTACTGAATTTGTAAAATTACTAATGATATATTTTATCCAAAATATTTTTTATTTTTCCAGAACTAGATTAACCATTAGACATACTATAGAAAATAGTTATGTGTATAACAGAGAAGGAATGTTTGAGGAATGTTAATATTAAAATTAATGCTTATAATAAGGCATGAGAGCCTAAATTTCCAAAGGTTGGACTTTTTTCTGGGAAGTACAACCTTCAGACTTTTAAACGTAAATGGTTTCAAGCATTCATTATTTAAGTCACTGATTTCTGGCAACTTCTTTTGTTGAAAGCAAAAGTCTTACCACAATCCTACTGAAACTACCTGGAAAGTAAGAAACTTTTTGGTGTAATATAAGTATTATCAATTCTTAATTACTTTAATTTTGAGTTTGCTTTTATAATGTAATAATCATGGTATATATATAAACAAAATATACAAAAACCTTTTGATAACTTTTCATCATTCACGTGACATACTTATTTGCTTATTTTTCTATTTAGATTGTGACTATACATAATAAGATATATTCATGCATCTTTTAAAAAATTCAATATAAGAATAGTAACAAATTAAAGCATGCCAATAATATAACTGGACTTATTTTGAGAAATTTTCTTCCATGAAGAAAATAAACTCTTCCCACAGTTATCTTTCATACCTTTGTACTATTTTATTTTGTACATAATAATTTCTGGGATTAGGTTTGGGGAATAACACAAAGGCACATGCCTTGCATGTAAGAGGCCCAGGTTTAATCCCAGGGTTTGGAAGGTTCCTCTGGCATTGCTGGCAATGAATGACCTTAAAGCAAGGAGCTGAGACTAGTCCCTGAGCATCACTGGATATCCCTTCAAAACAGTAGAGACAGGAGTAAATAATTTCATGTCAGCTTTCTATATGGTTAATTTTAAACCTTCTACACAGAATAGTGTCTTCAAATAACATAATCTATGGAAGTTTAATTTTTTTCAACATTTGCCAACATTATGTGCTATTATGTTTTACACTTTCAATAGTTTTAAGTGAATGTTTATCTATTGTCACTATCATCCTGTCGCTCATCAATTTGCTCAAGCGGGTACCAGTAACATCACCATTGTGAGACTTGTTACCGTTTTTAGCATATGGAATATGCCACGGGTATCTTGCCAGGCTCTGCTGAGCAGTCGAGATACTCTCGGTAGCTTGCCAGGCTCTCCGAGAGGGGCAGAGGGATCTAACCCGGGTCGGCCACGTGCAAGGCAAATGCCTTACTACTGTGCTATACCTTCAGCCCATTTATCTATAATAAATGATATTTTTTACCTATTTGTAGTTAATTAATCTGATGAGTATTGACTGGTAACAACTTACAACTATCTTTCTTCTGAAACTTAGTGTTAGCCAATTGATGGAAGTTTTTCTCCCAGGTGCAGGTACTGAAACACAATTAAAATGTAATGAATATAGATGTGCCTCAACTGTCTTCCATAGATTCTACAGTTATATTTGGGGTTTATTCATTTTTGATGGAAAACAAAATACAACTTAGAAAAGTCTTTTTAAGAGATTGTAAAATTAATCTAAGACACTTTTATTGCCTCGAAGAACTAAATTTGAGAACAGCATGCCATCCCTTTTGGAGTATATATATATATATATATATATATATATATATATATATATATATATATATATAAGGTAATTGAGTGAAATATTTATTTGCCTTGCTGTATGCCTGTTAGTTACATGGACCTACTCATTAGTCATTCCCCTATTTCCCAAGGGGTAATCAAAGTGATATATTTATTAGCAAACATAGTTCACATAGTAACTTTGATCTGTAGTAGCCACTAACTAGATAGAGAAAAATTAACTACTATTTTCACTATTACTATTACCACACCCTACTATGTACTAGTAATACTGTTATTCCTAGTAATAATAATGGAAATATCATATCCAAGAGTAAATGGCAGAGATTAGTGCCACGTTCAGCATTCAAAAAATAATGTGGACGCCATAATCTTCCCACTGAATCATCAGTCAGCCCTAAATGAATAATGAATGGATTATGACTAATGATAGGTTCATAAATATACTCGAAATAGCCTTGGTTGCAGTTATATGTAAATGTGCTATTCTTTTATAGTAAAATAAGCTACAGAATATGTAGGACACTATACTTCAAAGTGATTTTTCCCCATAAACATCCCAGAGAGAGATTTAAAGCTCTTCATCAGCATCAGCATCATCATCATCCCGTTGATCATAGAATTTCCCAAGCGGTCTCAGTAACATCTCCATTCATCCTAGTCCTGAGATTTTAGAAGCCTCTCTTTACTCGTCCATCCCAATGATGCTGCATTGGAGGCTCTTTCAGGATCAAGGGAATGAGACCCAACTTGTTAATGGTCTTGGCCTATGAATACAACATGGGTACCTTGCGATGCTTTCCTGTGTGGGCAGGAAACTCCCGGTAGTTTGCCAGTTTCTCCCAGAGGAGATGTAGGCTATAATATATCTCTTGGCCTGTAAGTGGCTTCATGCTTCCAGGAGCTTGCTTTTAAGTCTCTGGATGCTGGCCGTGGATGGGATTCCATGGCGCCGGTAGCAGTCCCTGGGTGTGACCCCCTAGCTACTGGAAAATGGGAAATCTGGGCGGAGGAGGCCCAGTCCTGATCCAAGCAGGCTTGGAGGTCTCAGCCCTGGGTCACACACACCTGGGTTCTTCTGTCGGTTCCTTCATGCGTGAGGCTCGTCTGAATGTGTGAAGAGGGGCCTTGAGCATGACTGTGGCTAGGCTCCGGAGGTCTTCGGCCACTGGGAGCGCTGCTCAGGGCGGGGAAAGAAGCTGGAGTCCATCCCCTTCGAGGAGCCCTGGGGATGATAGCCAGGCGCACAGGCAAGAGACTCTCTTCCCATATTCATATAAGCTACATATACTATTCAGTTATGTCTGCATTCACATGTAAGCTCATTTTTTTGCTCTTTAATATATACAATCTGAAGGTGCCCAGCACATGTAGACATTCGTAAAAGCAGTGCTTCTCTCCACTATTGGAAACATCATCACCTGTACCACCTGTTGTCCTGTTGCTCATCAATTTGCTTGAGCGGGTGCCAGTAACATCTCCATTCATCTCCGTTGCATGCTAGTGTAGCCCAGTTGCGTCTGCTCGCTCCAGGAATACGAAGAACATCAAACCATTTTAGAGGCCTCTCCTTACTCATCCTTCCCAATGAGGCTCATTATTGCTACTGGTTTTGGCATATCAAATATTCTATAGGTAGCTTGCCAGGCTCTGCCCTGTGGGCGGGGTACTTTCGGTAAGCTGCCCAGCTCTCCAAGAGGGCCAGAGGCTCTAGGAGGTTCTGCGTCACTCTCTTCCAGGAGCTTTATTTTATAGTCTCTGGATCTTTGCCGTAAATGAGATTACATGGCGTGATGGGGGCAGTTTTGGGGTGTGACTGCCAAGCTACTGGAAAACTGGGGACCTGGGTGGAGGAGGCCCGGTCCCAATCCTAGCAGGCTTGGAGCTTCTGAGAGTATCCCACCCACACCGAAGACCCTGCAAAGCTCCCCTTGGCATATTCAATATGCCAAATACAGTAACAATAACAGGTCTCATTCCCCGACCCTGAAAAAAGCCTCCAATCATTGGGAAAATGAGTAAGAAGAAGCTGCTGAAATCTCAGGGCTGGGACAAATGGAGACATTACTCATGGCTGTTGGAGTAAATCAATGAATAAGGGATGACAGTGACAATGGTACAGTGATAATATTTATCAACAATTTTTTTATTCATGTTTAACTTTTAATCATTCCTCCTTGAGCAATTCACTATTCTTGAGACATTGTGAAGATATTAAATTTATAATTTTGGCTTCTATCATTCATTATTAGCATAGAAATATGTGTTGATTTTGGTGTTGATATATATGTTGATCTTGTATCCTGCAGTTGATTTTTCAGACAGTGCCACTAGTTATCATTTTTTATGATCTTAATGAAGCTTAAATAATTTCCTATTTCAGTCATGTTAACATTTTCTTCTCTCACAAATAGAATTCTATTTTGCAAAATAAGTTTTCACACATTTAACATGATCATATAATTTTCTTCTTTATTGTTTACAGGGTAGATTATATTAATCCTTTTTTGATTGTTCAACTAGCATTGAGAGTGGAAATAAATTCATTTGATATATATTGTCGGATCAATATTATTGATATACATATATTTTTGTGGTTTGTAATTTTCTTTTAGGGGCTGGAGTGATAGCACAGGGATTGGGCATTCGCCTTTTATGCAGCCAACCAGAGTTTGATTCCTCCGCCCCTCTCAGAGAGCCCGGCAAGCTACCGAGAGTATCAAGCCCTCGAGGCAGAGCCTGGCAAGATATCTGTGCATATTGGATATGCCAAAATCAGTAACAATAAGTCTCTCAATAAGATACGTTACTGGTGCCCGCTCGACCAAATCAATGAGCAACTAGATGACAGTGACAGTGACAGTAATTTTCTTTTACTTCAATCTACTCTCCTCTTTTCTACTTTGCAAATTCTACCCCCTGTATATTGCTTTATTATCCCAATTCAAGAATTTTATTATTCATACCTTCAGTTCTCCTTGTATTGTGGATGGAAACTATGAAGGTGTCAAATAGAAGAGCTGAAGACCTTTCTTCTAAAATTTAATTCCCAGGGCCAAAAAGATAGGACATCTGGTAGAGTGCTTAACTTGCACCGAGGTGGCCTGGGCTGAATTGCTGTCGCCACTGATGGCTTCTTGAATCTGCCAGGAATAATCTCTGAGTGCAGAGCCAGGAGAAAGCCCTGAACACAGGTGGACGTGGCTAGTAAACCAATTAAAAATAAATAGCTTCCCATTGCTCATAGATAAATAGCATTTGCTTTCTGATGTCTGGTGTCTTTATTTTATTTCCCCTACCTTTTGTTTTTCTTTTCTTTTTGGGTAAGACCCAGAAATGCACAGGGGTTACTCCAGGCTCTGAACTCAGGAATTACTCATGGTGGTGCTCAGGGACCATATGGAATGCTGGGAATCGAACCCGGGTCAGGTCCATGCAAGGCAAATGCCCTACTCACTGTGCTATCTCTCCAGCCCCTGATTTTTCTTTTATAATAGTTAGGACTTCAATCAGGAAAGTAAAACTGATCTCTTTTTTAATAATGTTGATTAGAAATGAACATTTCACATTATTATTTTTTTTCATCGAATCAGCATGAAATACACAGTCACAAAGCTGTTTGTGGCTGGGTTTTAGTCATACAATATTCCAAAACCTACCCCTCACTTTTTCTTTTACAGATATAAATCTTACTGACTTGTTAGAAAAATCAAGAGAATTAATTTTTGAGAGGAGATGGGGGAGGTAGGTCACGTACAGCTGTGCTCTTGGCTTAATTCTAGTCCTCTGCTCAAGGTTCACATCTGCCATGCTCAGGGAACCATATGGGGTTATGAGAATGGAATCTGGGTCAGTTTGATGAAGGGCAAGCACCCTATCAAATTAGCTATCACTCTGGCCCCAAGGGACTAACATTTAATTACCCCTTTTCTTGTCTCATGCATATCAAACAGATATTTCATCCTAAATCTACGCCTTCCTATCTTTTTGGCAAGGTTTGTTTCATATTCCTTCAGTAGTTTTCCACTGCATACTGAAATTGTTGATGTGACATCCTGGAACTAAGTCTTCATGTCTTTATCGCATTCATTTCTTTCCTCCGTCCAAAGTTAGTTGGTTATTATATTTTCTAGGTCTGAATGGTTTCCTTCCATCAACAATCTAAGGTAGCACAATGTATTGTGTTATCAAATCTCATAAAATCTGACAGAACAATCACAGAGTGCATCAACATTCTTTAATAATTTGCAGAAACTAGACTTAATACATACAAATACGATGCTGAGCAAAAATCAAGGCTATCAACATTATTCTCTAGGTCCTTCACTTTCCTATCAAATCAACCCATGGGACTTTATATATTCCATGATATATATTTACAAATAGAAAATATTTGTGTCCTGAATATGTTTTCAATTTTATGCTCTGATAATTACAGAGTTTGGATTTGTTTTCTCAGTTTCTTGTTTCTTCAATGTGCTGCCTAAACATGAGCCTATTTAAGGAACAGTCTTTTTACCCTGAGGTGCAGATAATCTAGGAGTTATTCTCTAGAGCATCTTCACAACGATTGGTTGTGGTGAATAGTTCCACTGTTTGTGGAAATCTCAACCGGTGCAACCTCTTTGGAAATTAGTGTGAATACTTTTAATAAGCCTAAGAATTAAGGCTTCACTATTATCCAGAAGTTTCAACTCTAGAATTCTATTCCAAAGCCCCCAAAACACGATTTTCAATAGACAATTTTGTCCTCTGTGTTCATTGCAATCCTATTCACAATAAGCAATATTGGAAAACAATCCAATGCCCCATAATAGGAAGACTTACTTATGTCAAAATGATCATCCTTTGTAAAGCATATTGCAGATGGAGCACAGCTCTTGTGAAAATACCTATGAGAGTTTTTAGAGAGATTGACCAAATAATGTTAAAATTCATATGTAGTGATACTTCCTTCTCCCCAAATCAAAACAATCCTAGGAAACAGATGGAAGGCTATTCTTTCTCCAACTTTTAATTATACTATAAAGCTATCGTAGTTAAGACAGTGTGGGACAGGCTCAGATTAATGAAATAAAATATATGTGAATTTATTTAAATGTTTAAACTTACATGTCATTTTAAGTAAATTATTAAAACATAATCTTATGGCAATGTCAACAATAATTGAGTTAAAGGACAAACTAAGACACAAGTATGAAAAACTATAATGAATTCTTAACTAAAGCAGTTTTTTTAAGAATTTTTATTTTATCCAATAATAACATTTTCTGAACTTCTTGATTTTCTATAGATGTAGTCAATAATAAGTGAAGAAAATTGAAAATTATTGAAATTGATGATTATAACTGCAGGAAATATAAACCCTGGACTTTATTTTTTATATGTTGTATATAACAAATTCATCTCACAGTTGAAAAGGTCATACCTTTATCATTGGGGATTTATATTTCAATTAATGTGCAGCAACAAATGTCCTCTCATTTTCAAAGTTTCTTATGAGGTACTTATTGTACTATACATTTAGTGTGCTACTTTTATCCAAAAGTTGTATGTCAAGTTCAATGGAACATTTTGGTAAAAATATTTGTTTATTAAATGACACCAATTTCTTGTCTCTAAATAACACAATCAAAATAACACATAAAATAAATAGATTAAACTTAAGAATACAAGAATAGAATTCTTCAATAAGGAGAACAGAATTTTTAAATAATTTTAGTTTTTAATGCATTTATTTTTAATATGTATTTTTAATTTCACTATATCACTGTATCACTGTTGTCCTGTTGCTCATCGATTTGCTCAAGCAGGTGCCACTAATGTCTCCATTTGTTCCTGTCTCGTTCAGGGTCAGGGGAATGAGGCCCATTATTGTTGTTGTTTAAGTTAAAAAAAAAACTGTGTTTTACAAAGTTACTGAGAATTGAGTTTTAGACATTAATATTTCAACACTTAATCCCATCACCAGTGTCAAATTCCCTCCACCAGAGATTCTCTATCCCATTAGCAACGCCCTCATCCTTCCTCCCACCCTTCCACCTGCTGCCTGTCACCTTGATAGGCACTTTTAAAAGTTCCTGTACTTGCAGCTGAGACCTCATGGTTTCAGTGTTGTTGCATCTGTGTTTTGATTTATAGCTAAACTATCTTCCCACATCACCAGTATAACAGTGTAACAAGTCCCATTGTTTCCCTTTGTCTTCATCTTCATTCCCCCCTCCTTGAATATTTTCCTTCTCTGTAGTAAAGGGGAAATCTAAGCATCTAAGCATCCCCCTTTACCACAAATATATTTCCTGAGGAGAACAACTAATATCAATCTAATATAAAATACTCGGAAGCAGAATCTAAATCACGTAAGGTAGGGCGATACTACAGCAGGTAGTGTGTTTGCTTTGCACATAGTCTATCCAGATTTTCCTTTGCACATAGTCTATCCACATAGTCTATCCTGCCATCTCCTGAGTATGCCAGAAGGATTCCTGAGCAGGACCAGGCGTAAGTCCTCTGAGCACCACCAGCTATGGTCTCTAAACAGACACAAACAAAAAATTACATAAGGTAATTTGGACTTGGACTGAAACAATAGCAGAGTCGGCAGGGCGTTTACCTTGCACGCGGCCGACCTGGGTTGATTCCTCTGTCCTTCTTGGAGAGCCTGGCAAGCTACCAGGAATATCCCATCAGCACGGCATAGCCTAGCAAGCTCCCCTTGGCGTATTCGATATGCCAAAAACAGTAACAAGTCTCACAATGGAGACATTACTGGTGCCCGCTTGAGCAAATCAATGAAAAACAGGACAACAGTGATACAGTGCTAATGTTGACTCAAATTATGCTACGGGGAGCTTGGCAGGCTCTGCCATTTGGGAGGGGCCAAGTAATCCTACCGGGTTGGCCCGTGCAAGGCAAACGCCCTACCCACTCTGCTATCACTCAAGTCCCTCTGTAGAGCATGTGGGAGAATGTGTGCCTTTGAGAGGGCCCTTCTTAGGGGGTTTCGGGTTCCCACACCCCCCTACTCCGTGCCTCCGGGAACGGAGAACAAGATGGGGAAATGGAAGACATGTCTTTTCTCAACAAACAACTGGACACCGACAACTCCAGGGATCCAGAGAGGAGCTCTATGGCTCAGGGCTCTTGCCTCACATGGGGCTGGCCCTGGTTTGATCCTCTGGATGTGGGATCCCCAGAACCACCTGGCATGACCTCGGAGCACATAACTAGGAGTAGCCCCTGAACACTGCTGAATAGAGCGTAGCCCACCCTCCCCTCCCCCAAAAAAGAACTAAAGAAACATGAGTGAGAGGTAGGGTGAGAGGTAAAATTTCAAATACTAAACAATCTTTCTTGCGCAGGCCAGTATTCTAACTTCAGGGCTGTAGGGCTGGGGTCACACTCGACCCCCAGTCCCGCTCTGAGTCCTTCATGCTCCCACCTGCTTCGTGCCCTGTGTCTCCGGTTTCCTTGCCCTGAAGAGGGCAGCCGTGAGGGAACTGCTTCCCTGGACACTATCTCAGTGGCCGCTGAGATCCAACAAGATAAATGCAGTGTCCCTACTCGTGTCTCAGCCCTCAGATGGCTGAGACCATCAGGAGCTTTATGTATATATGTACATTTATTACATTTATGTATATATGCACATATAAGTATATATGTATATATACATAATATATGTACATTTGTATGTATACATATGTATATATGTATATATGTATATGTACATATATATATGATCCCCTGAACTTGCCCGGAGTGATACCTAATCACAGATTCAAGAGCAAGCCCTGAGAATCACCACGAGTAGCCCCAAAAGCAAATTAAAAAAATAATAACCCACAAAATATATTATTCAGAAATTAGGTAATGAATAACAATGATGACTAATGCAACACCAGTGATAAGAAAATCAAACACTTATCTAAAATACTTTCAAAAAATATAAATTTTTGGATGGCAAATTTCTGCAAAAGCCATATTACAATTTTGGGGGTTTTAAGACCAAGATAGCCCAACAGGGAGAATTTGTATTTATCTTGTCCTAGTATCACAGAAAATGTACTCAAAAATTTGTCTTAATCAATAGAGAAATCAATCTATAAAATGGACCAAAACAGCAGAAAGAAAAGAACAGTTCTTGCAAGGAATAGGTAGTGCTCTATGAAACAAGAGCTGAAATCAGAACATTTTGAAAAACTTTACGCTGATTAGCATATATGAGTTTGTTCTGAAGATCAAAAACTTCCCTTATATGTCATTATACTTCCAGCACTACAATGATAGTCAGAACTGATAGAGTATAAATTATAATTGGAGTTGCTAAAAGGTGCTGCTTTGGTGATCTTTCATAACATTGCTGATAGCACCATCGGGTGCCATAACTGAACCCATTCTCCACATTAATTGAGCCATACTAACAAAGCACACCCAAGTGGATCCCCACATATCTTGAACAAAGAGATTTTCTGTCTTGCTAAGACTAAGGACTGGAGCAATAGCACAGGGGTAGGGCGTTTTCCTTGCACGAGGCTGACCTGGGTTCAATTCCTCTGTCCCTCTCAGAGAGCCTTGCAAGCTACTGAGAATATCCCTCCCACACAGCAGAGCCTGGCAAGCTACCCATGGCGTATTTGATATGCCAAAAACAGTAACAACAAGTCTCTCAATGGAGACATTACTGGTGCCAGCTCGAGCAAATCGATGAGCAATGGGATGACAGTGACAGTGACAGATTAGGAATAGTAATAGCAATAACACATATATCAAACAATATAGATTTAAAACTAAATGGGAAATAACCCATAAGGATAAGCATTATATGATTCAGAGATCACTACATCTGGAATACTGAAAATTCAATACCGTTGATGCAGTAAATGAAGGGATGTCAAAATATATAAAGCAACCAAGAATTGGCCTGAAAAGATACATCAACAGAAACACAGTAAATAGTAGGAGACTTTCATATCCCTCTTACACTGCTGGACAGATTGACCAGAAAGAAAATCAATAAGAAGATATCAGTCTTAAACAAGGAATTAGCAATTCTGGATTTAATAGTCATTAACCTGATTCCCCAATCCCAAAGAGCCAATCCACCTGAAATATTCTTCAGGATAAAATACTTGGACATAAAATGTGCTGATAAAGTCATAAATATTGCTGAAAGTTTTTTTTAAATACACATGTGTGTATGCATGCATGCATATGTGTGTGTACACAAGGGAATACTAAACATATGTAAGAAAAAATAATTTTTTTGTTTTTCTATATAATGAACGTGGAGGAAACATGCTAAGCACAATAAATTAGAGGTAAAAGACAAATACAGATAATCCCAGTCATATGCAGATTACCAAGAAACAAAGCTAGGGATCACACTGACTCAATGACAAAAAACATTTAAACTCTGCCCTATAACTTAGGTTACCTTAAGTTTGAATATTAGAGATTTAGAATAGTGAACACGACCCAGTGGATGTAGTGAAGATATGTTGATAATTGATGGTATGTGTAATATGGTGACATATATTTAAAGATGTCTGAAATTGGACCCTAAAAACACATTGTTTGGCAAACCAATATTTCATCAATTGAAGAAAATAGTAAAATAGACAGTACGATAGCCAGTATATGTTACTGAGTCCTTATACTCAAATTTTAAGTCCTTCTTCCATCCGGGGGCTGACTTCTGTCACAGAGTAGATACTGCCGCCTGCTCGTTTGAGAAAATGGTGATCTTTGGTGGCAGAGACTGCACTGTCTGTTCTCTTACTGTGAGAGAAGCCATTCGGGAGGGGATGAGATGCAAAATTACACAGAGAGCTGTACTTTCTAAAAGGCCTTCATTTCAGCAGTTTTAGAGAACAGACGTGCTTGGGAGGTGTGGACCATATATTGACTATTGATAAAAAGTGGTGCAGGCCGGAGTAATAACAGCAGATAGGGACAGTGCAGTGGGTAGGGAATTCGCCTTGCACACAGCCAACCTGGCTCCATCCCCAGCACCCTGAATGGTTCCTTGAGCCAGCTAGAAATGATCCTAGCCACAGTCAGGTGGAAGCTCTGGTATGACCCAAACACGGCGTGGGGGAGGAGTGATGCAGAATAAAATATACACAACACTGTGCAGTACCCCTCTTTAACATCATGAAAAGTGAAATCCTTTCAGACTGAAGTCTTCCAGTCAAAAAATAAATAAATAAATAAATAGATAGATAGATAAATAAATAAATAAATAAAATTGGTTGCCCGGACCTTAATACATTTGAGGAACTGGAAAACATGTTTGCATTGATCATTTGTAGTTTTCTGGGTTAGGAATGTTTTTCTCTAGTAGTTTCAGGTTTTCTGTTATACTGGATAAATCTGTGAAATTAGAAACTCTTGCTTTGTTTTGACCTATCCATGTGCTTGGGGAACCCAACGGCTCTCTAGCATGTACCTGCTGCTTGGAGCAGGTGTGAACCTAGATGGAGCTTCAACCTGAGCTGTACAATTCAGTAGAGGTGCAAGCACTTAACATTATTGGGGCTGGGAAGGGAAAAATAACATCTTACAAAGAATTAAATTGCGAATTTCTGTGGTTTGCCCTCAAAGTTTTGGGGTCATCCAGTGGTGCTTAGAGGTTACTCCCAAATTAGTGCTCAGGTTGTCTCCCCCGTGATGCTGGGCATGAGGTGACCACACAGTCCCGGGGCTCAAACTCAAGTCTCTTGCATGCAAAATATGTGCTCTTTCCACACTGCCCACTCCCCCAAGTTGCCTTTTTAAGTTGTCTTTGACTTCCATTCACACGTTTCCTAGAAGATAGTACACATGTAAGGTTGCAAATAAGGAATGCAGTTACTACACACGGCACTAGCTAATCTAGGAGGTAAAGAATTAGCTCCCCAGATTGGCACGGTGGCTGCATTTGTCTGGTACCCCTTTGAAGACAGCTCTGCAAGGTCCAGTGTAGGAGCAGACACCGTCAGTGCTGTATGAGTACTTGGGGTCCATTTTGGAGCAGTGGACTTGACTTGATTGGACCTTGTGGACCAAGTTATTCTTATGAAAGCAGGATAGTTAGATTATGGAAAATGGTAAAATCCATTTTGATGCTTATAGCATAGCCTATTTATACCTGATACTAATCCCTATCAGATTTTAAGCCCATTCAGAGTTTCAGTCATCACATGCGTATATATTTGCGTTTTGCTTTCAGTCAGGATTCTGTAGTAGTATGAGTCAGCAAACATTCGGTATGGAACCAGAAAGTAGGTATTTTGTACCCTGCACGATATGATAAGAGATTTGTTGCTGTGCCACAAAACTACCCATATGCCATAGGTAGGAGTGTTACCTGATGTAATGTCATTTAATGTTCTTTCAAAAATAGGCTACATTTGGAAAAGATTCTGTTTACAAACTTAGTGGGCTTTAGCTTTCTGATACTTTGCAGTGGGTGCTCATTCCCCCCATTTCATTTTGTCCTTTCCAATGTATACGTTGAGGAGGGACTGGAGCGATAACACAGTGGCTAGGGTGTTTGCCTTGCACTCGGCTGACCCAGGTTTGATTTCTCCTCCATCCCTCTTGGAGAGCCTGGCAAGCTACCGAGAGTATCCCGCCCACATGGCAGAGCCTGGCAAGCTACCCGTAGCGTATTCAAGATGCCAAAAACAGTAACAACGAGTCTCAGAATGGAGACGTTACTGGTGCCTGCTTGAGCAAATTGATGAACAATGGGAACACAGTGCTACGTAAAATAGAGTGATTTAAAAAAATCATTTTGGTATCACTCCTTATTGTGCTTAATATCTACTCCCAGCTTTCTGCTTGGAGTTCACTCCCTGTAATTCTCTGGGATTAAGCTATGGCAGAGATCAAACCCAGGTATGCTGCCTGTAGATTTGTGCTTCAGACCCTCTGAGCATACTCTCTTGCTCTTTAAAAATATTTAATTTTACTTAGAAAAAAAATCATGACAATGTAAGTGTAAAAAAATGTACATTTATCCCATTGTCTTGTATACCATCACAATAATGCTATGGATTTGATATTTACCTCTCCTCCAAATTCTATGTTAAATCCCTAATCCCACAGTGACTACATTTATATATGAGGCCTGAACAATGTAATTAAGGTTACATTAAATCATTATGGTGTGCTCATAAAAATAAATACAGGAGGTTCTATTTTTGTATTTAGACCTAAGCATTAAGAAAAGAACATAAAAAAATACTCACCCATAATATAACATTTCAAATGAAGTTACTCGTTTTTTTTCATATTCTATTAGAACAACCAAGTAGTCTGACTATTGATAAGAAGATAGCTCTCCGTGGCTCCATGATCGTTATATTGTTTCTCACAAGAGAAAAGATATAAATAATATGGGGAATTCATCCTTTAAGGAGATGACACAGTTGGAGGGGAAATGTGTATGTAAAGGAATCAAAGTGTGATGTGTATGAGAAATTTTACCTGGAAAGTATCAGAAAACATGAAACAGCATTAGAAAAGTAGGCTGAAGATAGAGTCCAGCAGGTCAGACACTCTCCTTGCTTGCTGCCAACCAAGACTTGGTTTCAAATACCGAATGTGGTCTTCCTTACAACACCAGGAGTGATCCCTGCGTATAGAATCAGGAGTAAGCCTTTAACAACACCAGGTATTACCTCAAGCCCTCCTCTAGATCCAAAATGAAAAGAAGTGGAAAAGTTTAAAGAAACCATATCACATAAGACATCTTTCAAGTCATTATAAAAAAAGCATATATTCCCCCATACAAATGCACGTGCACACAGTTTCCATAATAAATGTGCAAAGATGTGCTTTGAGATGCATAAATAACATAGCTTTACATGTAACATATAAATATGTCCATGAAAATATATTTATATCTCAATGAGTATTATAAGGAGATAGTCTTAGACGTCTTAGGCTCTATAGCATGACAACAAGTTTATACCATAGAATGTAGAAAAAAGGTAGCATAAGATTCTTTTTTTTTTTTAATTTTATTTTATTAAGTCACCGTGTGGAAGATTACGATGCTATTGGGCTTAGGTATCAGTTATACAATGCTGAAACAACCATCCCTTCACCAATGCCCATATACCACCACCAAAAAAAAAAAAAAAACCCACACAGTACACCTCCCATCCCGCCCCCCCCACCCCCTACCTTGTAACTGATAAGTTTCATTTTACATTCTGTTTACTTTGGTTACATTCAAATTTCAACACAAACCTCACTATTGTTAGGAGTACCCCACTAGATTCAGACCTACTGTGAAGACAAATAAGGTCGCACGGCCGCTACTGCGGCCGCGCGGTTTTGAATTTCTGTACTTTAACACAAAGTCCAGGGAGATTTCTTCCAGATATTGGATCATTGCAGGCTTGAAAACCCAATCTGTGGTCGTCTTAATATGGTGGACACGGCGCCCTTCATCCCCGGAGAGAAAGAGGCGAGAGAGAGAGAAATACCTTTCCCCTCCTGGGCGGGCACGGGGCCGAGGCCTAGTTCTCAGGCCGGAGACATTCTGCGAGGAGTTGCCCACGCCAAAAGAGGTTTTGCTGGGTCTGGATTCACGCTTGTGCAGCTGCGGAGAGGCCGCACATGCGTGCGGCCCCCGGGATCACATCTCGGCGGTGGGAGGGGCCGGTGCCTCCCACCTTCCCAAGAAAGAGCACCCTCGTGTCCTTTTGCTGCAGTTTTTGTCGTAAATCCCATCTGTGGTCGTCTTAATATGGCGGCCACCGTGCCCTTCATCCCCGGAGAGAAAGAGGTGAGAGAGAAATACCTTTCCCCTCCTGGGCGGGCATGGGGCCGAGGCTTAGTTCTCAGGCTGGAGACATTCTGCGAGGAGTTGCCCACGCCAAAAAAGGTTTTGCTGGGTCTGGATTCAAGCTTGTGCAGCTGCGGAGAGGCTGCACATGCGTGCAGTCCCCAGGATCACATCTCGGCCAGCATAAGATTCTTAAGTGCAAATATTTTGGAAGTAGTTTTAGGATATAAAATGTAATAGCATATGGAATAAAAAATAAAAAATTGAATTAAAACAAGTTTTACAATCACACTTATATTTATATTTGCTTTTTATTCTATTAGTTTATTGAAGACAGGAAGAGAATAACCACAAGCCTTCTAAAATTTATTTGAAGATGATGAGATGAGTATAGACCTAAGGTACGAAGATTTATATTCATTTTCAAGTGGTTGACTAATGGGAAATAGTTAATGACAACATTAAACAATGAAAAATATCATGTGTAATTGAATATAGATTTAAATTTTCAAAATATAATGAAGACAGATGGCATTATTAAGACAATTTCAATAATAAGTGTATATTCAAAAATGAGGATGTATTTTGTATGCAGAAATCAAAACAGAAAGTTCTCCACTAAACTAGATAAACTTGTTCAGACTCCAAACAACAAAGTGAATTGGATTTCTTGCAACAGGAGCCTCTCTTTCAAAGTCCATTTAAGAGTAGCTGACAACTTGTACTTGAAAGACTCATTAATCTAAGAACAGGTCACCATACACTCACAGTTATAATTCACACTTTCATCTCACTGGATTGCATAATAATTGCGTACAAAATACAAAACCAGTTTGGTACTCTTCATGAGCACCCAGAAATCCAAAATCATGGGAAGTCTGAATTATATAGTTATATATGTTTAAAAAACTCACTGTTTCCCACGTGATATTAAATAATATGGAGAATTACAAATAACTGTGCATATAGGCTATATATGATATTAATATTTTATGAGATATTAGATTTTCTCTTGACTACACATTGAATGGGCTGGAGCGATAGCACAGTGGGTAGGGTGTTTGACTTGCACGCAGCCAAGCCGGGTTCAATTCCTCTGTCCCTATCGGAGAGCCTGACAAGCTACTGAGAGTATCCCACCCGCACAGCAGAGCCTGGCAAGCTACCCCTGGTGTATTCGATATGCCAAAAACAGTAACAACAACTCTCACAATGGAGACGTTACTGGTGCCCACTCGAGCAAATGAATGAGCAACGGGACAAGAGTTCTACAGTGCTACACATTGAATACTTCTCTGAAGGCCTGGCCATGGACCTTTAGACAAAGGAAAATATCTAGCTGATTTTTTTTCTTTGAGTAGATAACTAATAGATAAACTAGTTTACTGGTTTTTGTGGATGCCATTTTAAATATATAAGCACTGAATAAAGAATCATGAAAAATAAATAAATAAATACATAAGCATTTTTACAGACGTGACCACAGGTCTCTTCGGTCTGGAGAGAAAAGAGATCGGCTCTGTGAAAATATTTGTAAGTGGTTATGAAGAGTAAAGTTTTTTCTCTACCACTGTAAGTTGCGCATTGCGTTCATTTCTGAAATATTGGCAAGAAACCTTGTACATATAACAATTGTTATGTACTCCAGAATGGATCCTGGGAATGAAAAGAAATTATATGAGCTAATATAATCATATAAAATATTGGAAAAATAGGATGCATCTCAAATGTGGTGGAGCCCATAACTGGCATGTGTGAGACTCCAAGTTTTACTGCTTTATATAACATCATTTTCCTTTAAAGATATTTTTTCTTTAACACCTCCAGGAAAGCACTGGTCCCTGCAGCCCTAGTAAAATGCCATCACATCACACAATATTGGGCCACATTTTAAAAATGACTCCTAGACTACCCAGCACCACTGTGCAATCCTTATAAAAATAATGATATACATGATTAAGTCAATTACAAAGTACCTGCTGGATTGTTCTGAAAAATAATCTTTCGCTTAACAAGTTAGGAGATATTAACATTAAAGTTTATAAAAAGAGACTTTTAAAA
Source organism: Sorex araneus (assembly GCF_027595985.1). Taxonomy (NCBI): domain Eukaryota; kingdom Metazoa; phylum Chordata; class Mammalia; order Eulipotyphla; family Soricidae; genus Sorex; species Sorex araneus. The sequence goes on from NC_073303.1 coordinate 214,891,834, forward strand.
AGAGTATCCCCTGGCTTCAATTAATTTATTCTTTGCTCTATACTTTGGTTTCAGGTACTCTCCGTGGGATATCTCATCATTTATTCCAGAGAGTTGGAATCTATCTATTTCTTGTACTGATAGGATGAATAATGATAATTGAGAGGGAAATAATAGAACTCTTTTCAGGACTGGAGAAATTGAACAGTGGATAGGGCATTTGCATTGCATGCAACCAATCCAAGTTCAAATCCCAGCATCCCATATGGTTCCCAGTTCGAGGCCAGAAGTGATTCCTGAGCAAAGAACCTAAGAGAGCAGAAAGCCCTGAGCATAAGTAAAATTGGGTGCAGCCCTCAAAACAACAAAAATAATATGTGTTTTTCTCATACACTTTTATATATGAAATAAACATACTTTGAAAAAGAAATACATTGCATATCATGATAACATTTCTTGTCAAGTGTAATGAAATGGCACTATGGAAAACAATGGTCAACAAATAACAACTTTGAACAAATATTCAAAATGTCAATTAAAATGTAAATATCACGCAGAATTTATTTGAAGTTCACTTGAAATATATATTCTATATGTTGCCAAATATATTGTTCAGACTTTTATCTATAATTTCTCTTTACATGTATGTGAATAAAGATTTAATTATCGAAATTGTCTCTTGAATGTATTTTCTCAGTTGCATCTGATATGAAGAAGTTTTACTGAGTGTGGTTCAGAGACGCCTGGTTTCACGAAGTATTACTTGCATTAGCCAGACTAATATAAGGCTGATCAATTTTCCAGAAGATCAACTTAGAGAGTTTATATAAGAAACACAAATAGCAAATTGACTAGATCATTCATACTTTGCCTAGGGGTTGAGATAGTAATGTGATTTTAAGTATTCCTTGGGTATATAACAGCATGTTAATTAATGTTCTAGAGGACAATAAAGATCATTTAGCACATTTCCCTAAAATTTAGTTATTTAAAACATATTTAGGATTTCATGTTCATTTGAAACTTAATGCAGATTAAATTATATATAAATACAATACAATAAAATATTGAATATAAATTATTTCTAATGTTTCTTTGAAATTTGCCAAAAATATATGTATATCCATATTATTATTAACTATAAATTCGTCATTTCTTGATCCTTATCTACTTGTTACTTAAAATTACCTCTCAACATGTATATTTTCTCATAATGTTAGAAAATGTCTATTGTCCTTAACAAATACTTTAAGCGAAATGTAAGTAGATACACATTAATTTAGAAATTCCAATAAACTGCACAGATGCCTGCAAACACACACTTAATATTTATTTGCTTATTAACGCATGGATTTTGAGACCAAATCTAGCAATGCTCAGGACTTAACCTAGCTCTGGGCTAAGGGGTCACTTTGGGTGGTACCTGGGCAACCAGGAGCAGCAAGTCTCAGCATTGCTGTTCTAGTTTCTGGAAAATCTTTGTTTGGCCCTTTATCTGAGTCTTCTCAGAGTTTCTTGCCCATCTCAAGTGTGGGAGAATAATATTGTACTGAAATTAAATTAAATTCTGGCACTATTTTCAAAAACAAAAACCAAACCAAAACACACACACACACACACACACACACACACACACACACACACAGGTTTTCCATATGAGATAAGTCAGAGATGGGGTGAAAATAAAAGGTTTTTTTTTTTTCTGTTGCTGTTGTTACCATGGGCTAGAGGGATAGCACAGCGGGTAGGGCGTTTGCCTTGCACTCAGCCGACCTGGGTTTGATTCCTCCACCCCTCTCTGAGATCCCGGCAAGCTACCAAGAGTATCTCACCCACAAGGCAGAGCCTGGCAAGCTCCCCGTGGCGTATTTGATATGCCAAAAACAGTAACAACAAGTCTCACGAGGGAGATATTACTGGTACCCGCTCGAGCACATCGATGAGCAACAGGATGACAGTGATACAGTGATACAGTTGTTACCATCCCCTGTATAATTTAAGAAAGTTCTCTCTATTCTGCATTCATTTCTTATGAACATATGTTAGAGGTCCATGAAAATAAGCTGAGAGAGAACCACTTGTTTAGGAGACACTGGGTTCTTGCAATATTATTCTAGTCTATACATGACCTTTTACCACTGTGTGACATGGCTAATTTTTAGTTTTAATTTTTATGCATACTATATACATGCTTCTGTATTATATTTTGCCAAAATTATTTTGTTCTAAAATCCTTATCTCAATCTAATTTACTTTCTATTAATTATCATGTTGAATTTTTGATTTGTGTATTTGTATCACTGTATCACTCTCATTTCATTGTTCATCGATTTACTCGAGTAGGTGCCAGTCACGTCTCCATTCATCCCAATCTTGAGATTTTAGCAGCCTCTCCTTACTCGTCTTTCCCAACAATTGGAGACTCTTTTCAGGGCCAAGGTAATGAGACCTGTTGTACAGTATTTGGCATATCAAATATGCCACAGGTAGCTTGCCTGTTGTGCATCTAACTGCAACAAATAATTTTGAGACATCTCTTGGCCCTAAAACAAGAGTCCAAGTTTATGTACTTAGAAAGGATGATTTAAGCTCCAAAAGTCCACAGGCTAAGAAGATTCCTATAGGCTTTGTCACTGTCACTGTAGCACTGTCATCCCGTTGCTCATGGATTTGCTCGAGCGGGCAACAGTAACGTCTCCATTGTGAGACTCAAAAACATTGTTACTGTTTTTGGCATATCGAATATGCCACGGGGAGCTTGCCAGGCTCTGCCGTGCAGGCAGGATACCCTCGGGAGCTTGCCGGGCTCTCCAAGAGGGACAGGGGAATCAGACCCTGGTCGGCCGTGTACAAGGTGAATACCCTATCCGCTGCATTACTGCTTCAGCCAGCCTATAGGCCTTACGAATCATTAGTTCATGGATTGCAAAATGAATGAAATTAGAGATCAGCAATTCTGAAAATAAAATAATTTTTACTTGTGTATAAGAAACTATATGCTATTTACAGTAGGACCATTGGAAAGAGAGACCTATTGAGCTAAGCCATACAAACAGATTTAAAAAAAAAAAAACATAAAAATCAAATGGTTAGCACTGACTTTTCTAGTTTTATTGTTGTTACTTTGTGTTTATTTTGCTTTTTGTTTGCTTTGGGGGCCATACCTGCCTGTGCTCAGTTCTTCCTCCTGGATGTACACTCAGAGATTTTCTGCTGGAGCTTTGGGGGCCATAAATTGTGCCTGGGATCAAAATGGGTCAGCAACATGCAAGGCACATGCAAGGCTCTCCAATGTCGCCAGCCACTAGTATTTGTTTCAGTAAGTGTCAGAGTAATTCGAATTTTGTTTTTCACTGATTTACTTGTGTCCTTTATTAAATTGTACTTGGAGGAACAGTTAAAAAGTTATGCTGGCATGCCTCAAATTGTGTTTATAGTTCATACTTTCCTTGGCATTGGATTTAATGTGATGATTTGAGCTAGAGTATAATATTGTTGCCTTAGGAATTCTCCATATCATTTTGTTGCTCATAATAATTAAAACTAATGATATTACTTTCATATTTTGATATTTAATATAAAATACATCAAGGACTTAGGATTCTCTATGAAAAATTCTTATTATTACAATTATTTTTCCTTTGGGAAGTTGAAATGTAGTTGTGTGAACAACTCAGCTTTTCAGATAAGAGAAAATACAATAATAAGGCAATGTGATATTGCTGTCAATCCAGAGCTTAAGTTCCAAAATTACTAGCAAACATTACAAAAATATATTTTATATATCCAGTAGATTACATATAAAAATTCATTATAAAATATAAAATTTTCTATGTTAAAATTAGACTCCTAAATACCATTAAAAGTAGTTCAGGGACACTAAATTCTTCGAATTTGGCCCCAACAACAAATAATAAAATAGAATCAAATTAGATAGCTTCAGTGGGTATTTGTAGTTGGACACTAACATATGATAATACACAACTAAAAGTATCCAAAATATTATAGATATTTTACAATGCAAATATGTTTTAATAGATAATTGGATATTTATATTTAAAAAATAGACCCATACAAGTTCATTAATATAATATTATGTATTTTATTTTGCACCAGCGTATACACATATATAACATTATAGAAAATTCACCAACGTGAGATTCTTACTTTTTATTCAGGATTATTGCAACACAAGAGAAAACCTTGTAATTCAGGTATCACAATTTGTCCTTTTAATCTGATCTTCATTAGGATCCTCTTTCCATGTATTATAACTAAATTACATTATTCTTAAATCCAATTTTTACCATTTTTTGCTTTTTAGTTTTGTTCTAGAATTGCTTGTGTGGGAGAGGTTTACATATCTAGTGCAACAATTTTTTCTATACATAATGATGAAAATAATATTAAATATCAAGTTAATCTATCTCTAGTTATTCAAATTAAAGATCATTAGAATGACCTTACATTTAAGAATTTAAAAAAAAGAATGCCACCAATAGCCTTCACCTTATTATGGTGAAATACCCCTCTTTTTGAAAATTTGTTATAAGGATGGGCCATGGGAGTGATAGTACAACAGGTTGGGTGGTTGTCTTGCACACAGCTACCTTGCTTCAACCTCTGGCAAAACATACGGACCTACAAATGCACCGGAAGTAATCCTGATTACAGGGCCAGAATTAAGCCCTAAGATCAGCCAGGTGTGGCCCCAAAACCAACAACAACAACAATAAAAAGAATATTCATTATAAGAATTAAACTAATCTAAATAAACTAAAAACACTGAAATAACAATTGTCATTTGCTAAGATGTTCCTAAGGGCTGAGAAATACTATGATCATTTTTATTTCTCAAACTGATCTTCTAAGAGCAATTTTAATTTAATTTGTAGTGTTATTTTGGTTTTGGAGTCTCATCAGGCTATGTTCAGTGCTTATTCCTGAGTCTGCACTGTGGGACAGCACTGGGCGGAGCTCTGAGGACCACACTGAGTGTGCAGGGGTCAAACCTGGGCTGGTCACATCCAAAGCAATTGCTCTGTGAACTGTTCTATCACCCCTGCACCAAAATATTATTTTTGATATGATTTTGTAGGTGGGAAAATTTGGTGCAGAGAAATTAGATCTATTTCTTTGAGGCCCATGCTATTGACTTCAAAACATGTGTGTTTCCAAATGCCACTCACCACTAATGATACCCTTAGACAAACCTTTCACTATCATGACAGAAATAACATAGGAAGCTTCACTCATTATCTTGGTTGTCACATTTGAAAATGTCACTGAATTATCCTCATAATTTTGCCCCATAGAAAGAACTCCTCTATGCTCCATCTACCCTCATAACTAACTATATGCATTTACAATCATTTTCACTGTGAACATTTCAGACACCAACGAGCACTTCTTAACAAACACAATTAACTTCTGCTAGTACATGGTTTTCAAAAACTTCATTACCTGGGACTAAAAATGCATCTATTATGCCAATTGTTTTTACAGTTTCTTATATGATCCACATCATTATTTCCCTTTCCTTGCAATAGGAAATTCCAAAGACCATTCCTAGTTGTTTCTTCTTTACATTTCACTCCTAAACCACATTTAAAATCAAATTACCTGGAAATATCTCAAAATTGACCAAAATTGATAGAGAGTCTCATCCTCATTCTGACTTTCCATCTGTGCATTATATGTAGATATAAATATACTTATATCTGTGTTTACGTATATATGTGTTTACTTTTATAGGTGCATATATATCTATAAAACAACTAAAGTCTTTGCTAACTTAAAAATATTTCTAATTATCATCAACACTTTCTAGCAAATGTATATTTTACCAGTCTACTAATTCATATAAAAGCTTCTCAGATTTTTTTTTTTTTTTTTTTGCTTTTTGGGTCACACCTGGCTATGCACAGGGGTTACTCCTGGTTTTGCACTCAGAAATTACTCTTGGAGGTGCTCAGGGGACCATATGGGATGCTGGGGATCGAACCCAGGTCGGCCACGTGCAAGGCAAATGCCCTACCCGCTGTGCCATCGCTTCAGCCCCTCTCACATTATTTTTAAAGTTCAAAGGTCATTTAATTTTGTTTCCTCTATCAATACTATCTTTATTTTTGTTCCTTACTTCTTCATAAAGCATGTTCACATTCACAGTTAGCACTATTCTTTCACTTGCTAAGGAATATGCTTATCCAAGCTCCACATGTGTAACTTTTCTCACCTTATGTTTTTCTGGACACAACACTCATAAAAATACATCACAATTTCTGTTCCTCTTTTCAATTCTATTCTTAAACCAACTATCTAAATTAGCTTCTTAATTTGCGAAGTCAGCAAAACAGCTTTTGTCAAGGTTACCAGTGATCTCAACATTGTTAAATCTAATTGTCTATTCTTGGTTTCATTTTCCTTGGTCAGCAGCAATTAACAAAATTGATTATTTGGTTTTTTTTTTTTTTTTTTGCTAAAGGACATTTCCTTCTGATTATATCTCTACTTCATTAATCATTCCCTTACTTTCTGCCTTTTTTGAATTCCTTCTTACCTCCTAGATTTTAAAATATTTTAAATGTATTAAATATTTTAAATATATATTATTTAGTATATTTATTACTTATATTAAATATTTTAATACTCTGCATGCTAAGTTTTAAAAATCTGTTTTCTCTAATCTCACTCAGTTCACTCTTTGCAATAACATCTAGCCTGATGGCTTTAAAAATATTCATTACACAGATGACTTCCAAATGTAGATTCATAGATGTACCTTTTCCTTAACTTGAGATAGATATATTCAAAGCTTTCTATTTCCACGTATTACCCTCTAACCTAACAGACCCCAAAGAAAACTCTCGTTTTTCTTTAACCAGTCTTCTTCTTTAATGTTCTTTTCCCTCTGAACAAGCATAATTGTTTGCTCCAGGTTAGGTAAAAATAAATCTGAAGTTCCTTTTAACTCTATTTCTTGTTCCTTAAACAATTTTTAAAAATCAAAACATTACTCTGCATCGAAAATATTATAAAAAATAATTTCTTCTACCCACATGTGTATCCCTACTCTTCTCAATGCTAGAGTCACATTTTTAAACTATAAATGGGTGCCAAATTTTGTAATATTCTACAGAGGCTTTTCAAATATCGGTACAATTAAGACAAATGCAGTGAGGTATAATTTCCTACACAAATATAACTGGTCTTCTGACAGATATTTATGACCGGTATCTTTTTTATTCTTGTAGGCGTAACGTGATTTCATTAGTGTCAAGGCTTATGCTTTTGCCTGGTAAAAAACAGTGTTAACTCCCTGGCATGCTTTTTCATCCAAATATCCTCTCATAATTATTAACATGGTGAGAATGTACCCCTACATGGACTTCATACTTTCGATTCTCTCAGTCTTCAATGTTAAATCCTTAATCTTAACTCTCTTCTTATATTCAAGGCCTATTGACTAATTGATGGACTTTTGCTTAAGTATCAACATAATACCAAAGCCCTAAGTTGTACCTTAGTACCGAGTATAGTGTTTAAGTTTTTCTTTTAAAAATTCCTCACATTAATAAAATGTTCTAATTTTCGCTCATCTGCTTTCTCCCTCCGTGCATATACACTGTAAATGGATGATCCTTTGAAAAATCCTACATCATGTCCCTTATCTCTAAAAAAGAATCTTGCCAAAATGGAATGGTTTGTTACCTTTTTTGTCAAACTTATTAAGAGCAAATTATATAGGTGTCTCCGTGTCTTGTTAAATCTCCAGATGGAAAACATAGTCTGAGAGTCACAAATAAATAGAAAACAAAGAAAATCCAATGATAAATACCAGGAAAAACTGACCTAGATAAAGTGGAAGAAAGAACCAAAAAATAAAAATAATGGGCTAAGGCCAGGGAGAGAGTTCAAAGGGAAGCTTATACTCAGGAAATTGGGTTATAGTCATGGCACAACATGGTCCTGTGAGTAGTGAGCTAGTTGACCACCAAGCATCTAAGTGTAGACCAAATTTGCTACTTTTCAGATACCCTAACCTCTACTCTTCCTTCACATCTTGATAAAATATTTTCTTGAAAATGGTATTTAAGAGCACCCAGCTCCGTTTTAGGAAACATCACTTGACCAGAGTCTTAACAGCAATTCATTTTAAAAACAAGATTTTCTAATGTTGATTTTCACTCTAGCATTTACTAAAAATGTTCTACAGAATTTGGTTAAAAGTAATCAACAGGAGAGAATTTATCAAGGCAGGGGCATGGTGGTAAAGGAACGGTTGTAGTGCTAGACCTTTGTATTCACGAGGCCCTATCATTCACAATATTGCAAATTATGGTGCTCACATCCAAAAATGAGGTTAAAAAAAAAAACTAGTGTAAAAAGAAAATTATCCACACCTGTAGGATAACATTAGGTTTGTTCTTCCTCCCTGGCCTCTGGAAGCCTGGGTTTCTTGATTACTCCCATCTTTGGGTTGGTCTATAACCTCTCTCTTTGTGTTTTGCTCCCCCAACTGGTTAATTACCTTGTGTTTCCTAATCAGACTCTGTTGGCTTGTAAATATTGGTTTTCTTTTCTCCTTTATGGGCTTTGCCTAGTTACTTCAGAGCTGTTGCCATTTGTAAAAACACAAACAGTAAAAAAGATAGTTTTGGTCACCTGGGAGTTATTTGACTCCAGGTAATGTTCCCGTTCATCTGTTCTCTCAACTTAAGTCACAGTTTCCCTCACTTTCAAGATCCCCCAAAAAAAGGGTCCCTAGGAGAGACTGGATGGACCCAGGGCAAGTGGTGAGCTACCCTGGCATTGGAATGGGCCAGGCCAAAGTGCCATAATACTTAACTATAACTTAAGAGCATGGCCATGGACATGCTGTCGTGATCCAAAAAGTCATACATAGATTCAGATCCTGCTAGAGTTGTAGCACTGTATCACTGTCTTCCCATTGTTCATAGATTTGCTCGAGCTGGCACCAGTAATGTCTCCGTTGTGAGGCTTGTTGTTACTGCTTTTGGCATACCGAATACGTCATGGGGAGCTTGCCAGGCTCAGACATGTGGGTAGGATACTCTCGGTAGCTTGCTGGGCTCTACGAGAGGGACGGAGGAATCAAACCCGGGTTGGCTGTGTGCAAGGCAAAAGCCCTACTCTGTAGTCTGATATCTGTAGCAAGATGTCCCCAGGAGAGCTGCCCTACAAGCCTGAAATGTATCTCTTAATGTGTCCATACAAAATAACAAATATTAGGAAGTAGAATTAAGAAATTAAGTTATTGGTCTAAGGAGAAGAGAAAGTATTGTCTTGTCCTTGAGGGCTGCAGGTGTTCGGGAAGACTTTCAGTATGCTGACTGTGCTTCCTGAGAGAGAGGTGTGAGAAGAGAGGTTGAAAGAGGTGTGGGGAGAGGTATTTGGTAAGGAGGTGTGGTTAAAAGAGGTGGTCAAGAAAAGATCACCTACTAAGAAAATGAAGGCTGGAGGAATCGGTCAGGATAGGAGAGGTGTGCCGAAAGTAGGTAATGGACCAAACATGATGACTTCTCAGTATCTGTATTGCAAATCATAGTGCCCCAAAGTAGAGAGAGAGTATGGGGAATATTGTCTGCCATGGAGGCAGGGGTTAGGGCGGTAAAGGGGGGTATACATACCGGGGATATTGGTGGTGGGGAATGTGCCCTGGTGGAGGGATGGGTGTTTGATCATTGTTTGATTGTGATCCCAAACATAAAAGCTTTTAACTATCTCAAGGTGGTTCAATTTTTTTTTTTTTTTAAAAAAAGGTGGTCGAAGTGGAAGCTGGGTCTGAGTAAAAAGTTGGACAGTGGATCCGAGTGAGGTGTTGGAGAGACTAGAGAGAGAGCAAGGTGGCAAATTGGAGCAGGGAGAGACTTAGCAAAGGAAAAGGGGGACAGGGGGAGACGAGAATGCAGGGTAGTATGAGACTGGAACTGGGAGTTGAGAGAAACTGGAACAGGCATGTGAGGAGAATGGAATAAACAGCAACTGAGCATCAACTAACGTGGTCCTCATTCTTCCTTTGCCCGCCCATGGTAACGGCCATCCTGGGTGAAGAAGCAGCTCGAGAGCACTGAACCTGGGCATCGAGAAAGAGAGCCTCCCGGGAGCCTGGCACCCCTGAATGGGCGCTTGTGGCATTCCTGCAAACACCTTTCTGAGGCTTCGAGTTTAAATCTTTCATATTATCACTGCTCATGTAATTTATAGCACACTGAGAAATATTCTCATAATGCTGCCCCATTAGAAGTCACAGCATAATGAGTTCCATAAAAAATATGTGTCACTTGTCACTTGTCATCCGTTGCTGATCCATTTGCTCGAATCAGCGCCAGTAACGTCTCCTTTCATCCGTGTCACGTGCTAGGGTAGCCCAATGGTGTCTGCTCACTCCAGGAACACAAAGAGCCTCAAACCGTTTGTTCAGGGTCTTGACAACGAAGTCTGACCATCTCATAGCTGGGCGGCCAGGCACTCTTTTGATGTCCTGTGGAATCCAGTTGGTAACAGCTCTAGTCCAGTGGTTGTCTCCATATCACAGTAAGTGTCCGGCCCATCTGATTTTTGATGCTTTGGCAAACGAGACAGAGTCCCTGATTCTCGATCTTCAACAGAGTTCGGAACTCCAGATTCCTTCTCTCACTTGAGTGAAACGTGATACTCCAAGCATAGCTCTTTCGATTCCTCATTGGGTGGCCCTAATACTGTTCTTATTCTGTTTTTGTAGGTCCCGGGTCTCTGAGGCAGATATTAGTGCATATTTAAGTAAAAATACTTAAATATGATTAATTGTTCATCCATGCATTAAAACGTTATAAGAAATTTTAAGAGGAATAAACTCAATGTGTCATTTTTATTTAATTTCTTAAATGTTTATAGTATTCCTTAAATGTTATAGTATTCTAGTGGGCCTGGCAGATTCTTCCAGTTTTAGGTATCTTTAAAAGAAAAAAACGTGAAACCTACAAAGACTAATTATCAAGCATATTTTCATAATGTGGTAGGTGATAAGGCTGTTTTACTTCATGTTATAATTAAGTATCATATTATGTTAAATTACAGGTCCCAGCCCCATTTGGGTTGAATGGCATTGCTAATTCTATCACTAATCATTTTGTTGTTATCTACTGTGTATGCTATACCAAAATACTTAATACCTAGTATATGAACTTTTGACTTATTTTTACTCTCCATGCTGATTATCAGTGCTTGAGAACAGGAGGCACTCATTAATGATCTTGGTTCCTAACGGGCTAGGATGAACAGAAATCTGATCTTCATTCTATACTAACTTGTACTGGCAGTAGAATAATGAAGGAAAAAAAACCCATATTCCTCCTGATTAGTTTAATGTAATTAGTGAGGCAATGTTGATTTATAAGACCATATGTGTTTTAGGGATATATCTAAAACATATGCACTAAGTATATTATCACACAACAGAAACCACTACATTACAATATCTACCATCATTCATTGACTTAATTGACACTTTCTAATTTCTCCCTTCTTCCCTTTGGTAAGCTTAGTTTTATGGTCAGAGAACACAAGGATTTTTTTTAAATTTAGATTTAATCAGTTCACTGTTATTTGTTCCTTCAAGTCCCATCTATGAGTTTGATAGTGATTATCCAATATTTACCATACTCTTCATTTCTTTGGCTCTTCTTTACATTCTTTTTCATTTTCTTTTTTTGTGTGGTTACAGGAGGAACATATCTGGTTGTGCTCAGGGCTTTTTTCTAACTCCATGTTCAGGGATCACTCCACTCGGGGACTTAGGAAAACATATGGAGTGCCTGGGATTGAATTGGGGTTCAATGCTATGCAAGGCAATCACTTGACTTACTGTATAAATTTCTGGCCCAGTCTCCCTCACTTATTTTGCTTGACATTTATATTTAATCATATATATATAGCATATATATATATATATATATATATATAGAGAGAGAGAGAGAGAGAGAGAGAGGTAGGCAGGTAGGTATATATGTATATATGTCTCATTTGCCAAGACATCAAAAATCAGATGGGCCGGACATGTAATGTGATTCAAAGACAACTGCTGAACTAGAGCTTTTACCAACTGGATTCCATGGGATGTCAAAAGACCACGTGGCCGCTCACCAACAAGATGGTCAGACTTCTTCGTCAAAACCCTGGTTTTCGGCTCTTCCTGTTCCTAGAGAGAGCAGATATTATTGGGCTACACTACCACAAGTCAGGGACAAATGGAGACGTTACTGGCACCTGCTTGAGCAAATCGAAGATCAATGGGATGACAAGTGATACACATATATATAAATTTGCATATATGTGTGTATACATATATACAAATACATATCAAATCTTCTTTATCCAGTTGTTGAGCACTTGGGTTGTTTACAGATATTACTTATATATGTACATCATATTATTTCAAATGATCATTTTTGTTTCTGCAGTGTCTAAATTAAATAGAGAAGTCTAAATTCCTGAGAGTGGATTTGCTAGAATGCATAGCAGGTTTATTTTATTGTGTTTAGTGATTTCAGATTGCTTTTCCAAAAGACTAGACTGAAGTGCTGCTCAGGACAGTGGTACTGGGAGTTCTCAGAGTTATACCTGGTGAATTTAGGGAGTCATCAGTGTCTGGAATTAAAACTTGGACTTGTACAGTGTCCGGAATATCACTTGCAAAACATACTGTCCTTTGAGCCAGCTTTATAGCCTCGCTGCTTAATTTTTTGACATGATTGAAAATGTAATTATTTTCTAGAATATTTTTCTATATCTAGGAAGACAGATTTAGAATTATTTATCTCCACTTTTAGAAATTGGCAGAGCCTAGCAAGCTACCCATTTTGGCGTATTCGATATGCCAAAAACTGTAACAACAAGTCTCACATGTAAACATTACTGGTGACCCCTCAAGCAAATCAATGAACAATGAGATGACAATGCTACAGTGCTACAGTGTTACTTTTATAAATAGTATATCCTGAATATATAATGAGGGTAAAGAAATCACCACCTCTTTTAATATAGATATGCTTTTTATATCTATATTAAATATATATTACTTTATATATATTAAATATATATTTAATATATATAATATCTAAATAACTATATATTAAATATATATATTAAAATATAGTAATATTTTGAGAATATATTGTTAAATAACTATTCCGTGCACTATTTGAAATAACTTTAGCTGCCCTATTTTTTACATTATATGTTTATGAGCAGCTCACCAAAATTTAGCAGTTCAATGAGCAAAAAGTGTTATTTTATATCTATGAGACAGAAATGGTTTATAAGGGTCTTTGGTCTGTTAAACCAGGGCTGCATTCACCTCGAGAGAGAATCACTTAGTTCTAAGAAGATCTGTGCACTCTTTGTTAGTTTCAGGTAATTATAGGCAGGTGCCAAGTGTCACCTGCTCCATGTCTCATGGGCATTGGTATAAATAACTATAACTCAAGACATGGTAATTTGTTTGGTTTTGGGTAAACTGGACAATATTGAAAGAGCAAGATAAAAATCACAGACTTCATATCTTAATCTCAGGAATCCAAACCTATTTTTTGTAATTGAGTTATTTTTGATTGTCAGATAACAATTATTAGGTCTTATTTTAACCTGAGAAAAAGGAATTATATAGAGGTAAATAACAAAAAGTGGAAATCACTTGGGACCATTTTAGAGACACTTCTACAAACTATTTTCGATCAAATAACTTCTTTGATCAATCAGTGCTTAATGGTCTGAAACCAGTGACGTCAAGCACAATTCATTATTTATTACCTGATTTTAAGGCTGTTCATTTTAAAAGCCCAACATTCAAAATTTAAAAAGAAAATTCAGGGCCATAAAAATAGTTACATGTTCAAGGACCCAAGTTTGATCCACCTTATACTCTCCAAGGCACACTGTTTAACCCTGGAGGCTTCCAGAACCACTGAGTCTAAGGCTTCATTTTTCTGGGTCCCAGCATGGAACCTTCTGGCCCAGGGATTGAGTATACCTGAAAGTGTCCACTGGGCTTCCTAATCAGTGTTTGGAATCTCCCCTTCCTCCCAGAAATAATTGACTCTCTTAAAGTAAGAAATAACAAAAACTGTTTATATATCTCAATCTGATAGATATTTTTCTCACTTTTATTTGTGTTTTTGTTTGGGAGGAGTACACCAGGTGATGCTCAGGGATTACAGCTGGTTTTTCACTCAGGTATCATTCCTGGTGGCCCTCGGGGGACTATAGAGAGTGACAGATATCTAATCTTGTTCTTCCATGTGCAAGTACCCAACCCACTGTACTATTTCTCTGGCTCCATAAATTTTTTTCATCTATAAGAATTTGATAGTAAGCTCAGAAAGATAGGAGACAGGTTGCATCATTTACCTTGCATGCAGCTAATCCTGCTTTTATCCCGGGCATCACATATGATTATTCGATCATGACCATGAGTGATTTCTGAGCATCGAGCCAAGGGTATCCCCTGAGCACTGATGACCGTACTCCAACGCACCTCCGCCATTCAAAAGAAAAGAAATGAAAATAAATGCTTGGAAATAGTGTTCTTTGGAGACTACTATCTGTCAATCAACATATTGTTCTTCCTTAAAATCAAATCATTTAATTTAAAAAAGGTGAAGCACTAGGTATAAGTCCATGATTATCTTTTCAGATAATTGAGTTGGCATCTCATTTCTCAACTTTATTATAATTTTTGCATCATTAAATATAAAAGCCTTCAAAAATATTTATAGTTTTGGAGAACTCTATACAGAGTGAAGGACAGCCCTTCATAAAAAAAAGCCCTTCATCAAATTGGCATGTGGATTATTTCAATCAAATATTTGAAATTTCAACCTTCTAGAGGCTTTAAAAAAATTTGGACTTTGAATAAAAAGTATGAAAATTTGGTTTATTTTCATGAATTAAATTTTTATTAGAAGTGGCATTCCTTCATCTTGACGACAGTGCTATGGTGCTAATGGTCATGACTAACTCTAATATTATCTTAGATAACATTGAATCATTCCTTCTCAAAACTATATCCTGTATCATTCCCTATCAAATATCACTATAGCACTGCACCGCTGTCATCCTGTTATTCATCGATTTGCTCGAGTGGGCACCAGTAATGTCTCTATTGTGAGACTTGTTGTTACTATTTTTGGTATATCGAATATGCTACGTGTAGCTTGCCAGGCTCTGCCATGCGGGCAGGATACTCTCAGTAGCTTGCTGGACTCTCCAAGAGGGACAGAAGAATCAAACAAGGGTCAGCCATGTGCAAGGCAAACACCACTACCCTACCCACTGTGATAAATTTGCATACATATTCTACTTAATTTTTTTAATATCCTGCTAATTGCTTATCAATACAAATTCACAAAAAACAATAAAAGAGATGGAGAGGTGTAGTGTATCTGTATATCTGAAATACAGAATCAGCAAAACTGAAAGCATAGGAATCAAACAACAAAACGACAAACTTTGAAATATTCTTGTCAAGGAGGCAGGCTGAGATGTGAGGATAAAACTGAGAAACTGCTGAAGGGATGAGACACTGGTGATGGGATTGATGCTAGAAAATTCCATGCCTAATACTCAATCAAAAACACTTTGTATGTCATGGTGCCTCAGTAAATAATTTTTAAAGAAAAAAATTCCAATAAAATAAAGTATTTCAAAAGTGAAAAAAGAGAGATAAATAAACTTTCCCATATAAGAGTAGAATTTTGATTATTTTCATATAAAATTGAGGAATAAAGTAAAAGCATGGGTAGATGCTTAAAATGAAAGTTAAGAATGAAAGCTTTAGGTGAAATATTTGCAAAAGCAAAATGATTTAAAACAGTTAAATTATTTGCTCCATGGTATTGTAAATGAAGAAATTGTCTAAAATTTTCAGTTAAATCTAAACGCAAAAATATAATTAGTGAAAGAGCCTCCAATGCAGAATCATCGGGAAGGACGAGTAAAGAGAGGCTTCTAAAATCTCGGGGCTAGGACCGAATGGAGACGTTACTGAGACCGCTCGAGAAAATCAACGATCAACGGGATGATGATGATGATGATTAATTATATTTGCATCTTAGCTCTCTGTTAGGCTATGGTTTAACTAACAATTTCAATCTTTTTATTTGTTCTTTTCTCCCTCCCTTCCTTCCTCCCTCCCTCCCTCCCTCCCTCCCTCCCTCCCTCCCTCCTTCCCTTTCTTCCTCCCTTCCTCCCTTCCTCCCTTCCCCCCTTCCCCCCTTCCCCCCTTCCCCCTTCCTTCCTTCCTTCCTTCCTTCCTTCCTTCCTTCCTTCCTTCCTTCCTTCCTTCCTTCCTTCCTTCCTTCCTTCCTTCCTTCCTTCCTTCCTTCCTTCTTCCTTCCTTCCTTCCTTCCTTCCTTCCTTCCTTCCTTCCTTCCTTCCTTCCTTCCTTCCTTCCTTCCTTCCTTCCTTCCTTCCCTGCTTCCTTTCTTCCTTCCTTCCTTCCCTCCTTTCTTTCTTTTTTTGTTTTACAGACACACTCAGCAGTTCTCAGGGCTTACTCCTGGATCTGTATCCATGGTTCACTCCTGATGATACAAATATAATTTGGGGATTGAACTTCTGCTGGCTGTGTGCAAGGCAAGTGGCAAACCATTATACTATCTATCTGGCCCTTCAATCATTTTAGTTTGTAAAGTTGAAAGATAAATTATTTTGTTCTATAACAGCCTTAAGCATATCAAAGTGTACATTTAACATTTGGTAAGTAATAGCTTTTTTGCATAAACTATTTTTTATGGAATGCTTTTATGAAATGACAAGTGTAAAACTTTTAGAGAGGTTAATAAAATAGTTTTAGTTTTTCCAATAAAAAGGTATTTAGAAATATAGTTTATTGCCTACTTAAACTACAGGAGTATTTTTACTTCTCTGTCTCAGAGTTATACATGATTAATGAAATTAGTGAGCAATTAGTGCAAAAGTAACATTAAGAACTCGGATTATCCTCTCAACACATTAAGGTGATTTTAACCCCAAAAGACTGAATTGATCTTAGGTTCTCATATGTCAGTTCCAGAGTAATTTATTCTTTAAAACCCTATTCTCTATAAAACAAGAGATAAATAAAGTGGTTCAAGTAATATAAAGGTACATTGTATATCTATCTATCTATCTATCTATCTATCTATCTATCTATCTATCTATCTATCTATCTAACTAATGTTTTACATGCTGTTTTCAATTTAGAGTAAAATATTTTCAGATTCTATAACTAAGTGACAGCTAGTCTATGAAATAGCAATTGCCAATTAGCAGATAAAACGTGCCTCTAAGGAAACTTATATACATACTATAGTTTCTAGGAATATTTGATATATTTATCTCTAAAAAGTTTAAAACACTATTCTATTAAATTCAAACAGTTTCTTTTTCAGTTTTAGGGCACAATAAAGATATTTGAATTATTAATATATATTTTCAACAAACATTCACAGGAATATATATACACACACACATGTTTATATTTGCATATATATACATGTATAATACATTGCATGTCCACAAACTCCTTCTGAATTTAGAAAATATGCAATATGTCTAAAAGCTTCATTAACATAAAGTCAGTTTGTATTCTATTTTATAGATATATGAAGTATAAATTACTTGCCCTTTTATCAAAAGCTCTTATATTTTTTTCTTGCAAAGTGCCTAATGACCATAGAGACAGAGCAGAAAGTGAATGTGTTTATATTATTAAAAAAATGGAAAGAGCATGGGGATATGCAACTTTCTAGACTGTAAAATACTGAAGCACGCCGAGGGGCGCGTGCACTCGCGGGTTCTCCGGGCTGCACTGTCTCACCGCCCACGTTCGGGCCCTGGAACCGCTGTGTATGGGCTGGATTGGGACGGCCGTTGGCCAAGGACAGGCGAAGGAAGAACGAGGACGGATCTGGTTATTGATTAGTTACCGTTTATTCAATCTTCCATCTTTCTCATCTCCCGCACTCCCAGCTCCTTCCTCTCTCTGGATCTACTGCAGCCTCTCTGGCTTCTCTAGTCTCTCCTCCTACTTCTCTCTCCCACCTTGCCCTCTAGGTACACCCAGCCAGGTAGCAAAATCAACATAAGAAAGCCCTTCCTGAGGGCAGGGCATTCCAAAGCCCTTCCTGACTCTTATGGTTTTTTTCTTTTCCTTAAACCAAACACTTATTAACATCTTAATACTAGTTATTTTTGTATGGACATAGCAAGAGATACATTGAGGCTTGCAAGGCAGCTCTCCTGGGAACATCTTGTCACAGACTCAGACCACGGCGCTCAGGCCAGATTAATCATTCCTCACCCTAGCAGGGTCCAAATCTAGTTATCACTGTTTGGATCATGACAACATTTGTCCATGATCAAGCTCTTAACTTATAATTAAGCATTAGGCACTTTGGCCAGGCCCATCTTGATGCCAGGGTAGCACACAACTCACCGCTTGCCCTGGGTCCATCTCGTCCCTTATCGGGACCCTGCTTTTGGGGGTGCTAGGAAGTAAGGGCAGCTGAGGCTTAGGTTGAGAGAACAGATGCCCAGGAGGAAAATATGTAGAGTAAAATGACTCCCAGGTTACAAAAGCATAGCATTTGCTAAGTCTTCCTGTGTCCACACAAAAAGGACATTGCTCTGAATAAACTATGCAAAGGACTCAAGGAGAAGAGAAAAACAGTATTTGCAAGTCAACAGAACACTAATAAGTTACAAATAAACACAGGAGTGGGAGCACTGTAATGGGAGTAACCCAATAAACTTAAACTACCTGAGGCTATGTTATCCTACAGTAGATTATGCTAAAGTTCTGGATTTTAAGTTTCTAAATAAAATTTGAAAGCCCAGTAAAGAAGCTTGAAAGTTTTTACTTTGACATTTAATAATTTGTAAATTTTTTATATAGTGATATTTGATGGACCGGAGCGTTAGCACAGCGGGTAGGGCGTTTGCCTTATATTTGACTGACCCGGGTTCAATTCCTCCATCCCTCTGGGATTTCCTGGCAAGCTACCAAGAGAGTATCCCGCCCGCACAGAAGAGCCTGGCAAGCTCCCTGTGGTATATTCGATATGCCAAAAACAGTAACAAGTCTCACAATGGAGATGTTACTGCTGCCCCCTCGAGCAAATCAATGAACAACAGGATGATTGTGCTACAGTGCAGTGCTATGGTTAAATAAATTGATATAGTGAACAAATTAGTTGCTTTTTTGGGAAGATCAGTTGGTGTAGCAGTTATATTATAGGAAACATCACTTTGCCTTAAATTCTTCATATATTTTTTATATATATAAATGTGTGTATATATATGCATATATATATACAGGAGAGAAAAATATTGATCCTGGACCAGTAATAATTTTAGGACTGCAATATAACTTCAGTTACTCTCAGATAATATAAAATGAACAGTGGTGGGATTATTAGTAGAAATTTATAAGGTATCTATAACTGCACACAAACTCAAATGCCCAGCTAATTATGATTTAAAATAACAAAAACATCATTCCTATTCCATAATATTATATAAAAATGCTAAATTTAAGTTGTTTCATTCTCTTATATATTTCATGTTGAACAGAAATATGTCACTTTTAATTAAAAAAATAATGAAACATTAAAAATTTTAGTTAAGTTAATCTAAAAGCAATTCAATAAAAAATCTTGATTTAACATTTTACTAAGCCTATTAGAGGACAGTATTTGACATAAAGTGAGAAATGGTTTTAAAATAATAATTAATGTACAAATAGTTGAGATTCAATTATTTAATGTCAATAATTTAATCAAGGACTCATCATAAAAATAATTTCTACCTTCTCCCTCTCATTTAGCATTTAATATTTCACAGATAAACAGAACAGATATGTATTAGCTGAATAAAGCACATGCACATGCACCTCAATCATTTGTCCCTTACTTTCTTTTGTGATTGCAAATTATGGTATTTTTAAATTAAAGTACACAACAGATGGTGAAGAATTAGTTTAAATTGATGGCTCCTTTAATATGACTCCTATGCCAAATGATCTCCCAATACAACAGTTTATTTGTTCACTACAGCAATTTATTTGCTGCATCAAATTATATTGAATCAAATGGATATTTCTATCACATTTGCCACTGTGAGCCTAACTTTGACAAAATGCCACCACAGTATATCACCACAATATACTAAAAAAAGAACAAAAATGGAGACTTATGAGACTACTAAGCAATATCACTGAAAAATGACAATATTCAGCAAGACAAAACAAATTCACCTTGATACACCAAATTCATTAAAGGGAAATGGGACCTTATGTGAACATATAAAATCACAAAAAAATAAATGGTAGACAAATGGCTTTATTAGCTTCTTGTCATGATGTCATTAAATAAGTGAATTATGACTTATTTGCACATATAAAGCTATTTATATATGAATGTATGTAGTTTTATTAATGAAAAACATAACAATAAACCTACATGTAAAGATATTTATATAAAATACTCACATATAAATGCTTTATATGTGCATATAATTCATAATTTACTTATTGACATCAGTTTGTTCTATTATAAGAAGCATGGGTTGGAGGGATAGCACAGTGGGTAGGGCGCCTTGCACGCGCCGACCTGGGTTCGATTCCTCCACCCCTCTCAGAGAGCCTGGCAAGCTACCCATGGCATAGTCAATATGCCAAAAACAGTAACAACAAGTCTCACAATGGGTATGTTACTGGTGCCCGCTCGAACAAATCGATAAGCAATCGGATGACAGTGATACAGTGACAGTGATGTAGTTTTATTATATATGTGTGTGAGCATTTTTGTGTTTTTTTCTGTAAATAATCTGTCCTAAATGCTATTTTTAAGACACACCAAAAAATCTCTCCTACTTTAAAATTATGCTTTGTCAAAAGAGTATAAAATATTTTAATTTGTTATAGTACTCTATATCTTGGTAATTAGCATAAAACTTTTTATCAAAAATATAGATTGAAACATGTTATTATTGTGAAAGTAATGTTTTCCTTCTCACTTTTATAGATCTGTATTAGGACAATCATTATATGACCATCACAATAGTTATAGGGAAAGCATTTGAAAAGTTTCAAGATGCTTCATCATAAAAATGGCATGCTTAATAATAAAAATACCACAAAACTTATTATAAAAGGAATGTACATCTCTACATATGAGAAATACATAGCTAATATACCACTTACCAGAAAAAATACTCAGAATAATCTCTAAGATCAGTAATGACACAATGATGTTCATTGCCACCACTCCTATACAATATAGTATGTGGAATCTAAGCAAGACAAATTAAACAAGGAAAGAATTTAAAGATCATACTAATAGGTAAATATAAAGCTATCATGATGTGTCTATGCATATTACAGACACAGTACTATGCAGAGAAAATGTCAAAGACCCCAGAAAAGGATACTTGAAATAACAAGTATAGTAAGTGGCAGGCTGTAAAAATTATATTAAATTGTGCAATAATTAACTATATGTAAGTGACTAACTGGAAAAATGTAAATGAAGGAAATAGTTAATAAGACCATGAAAAAATTAAATAATTGAGAATAATTTAAACAAGTGAAAAACCTGTACACAAAAATCATGACATGATTGAAGAACATACAAAAAGATGGGACTACAGTGTGTTTTAATGGATTGAGAGAAATACTGTTATTAAAATGGGTTTTTATCTAAATGTTCAATGTAATTCCATTCAAATCTTATGTACAGAGTTCATAGAAACAGAGTAAAAATCATGTAATATATTTAGAACAATTTAAGATACCAAGTAAGTAAATGAATCATGGGGAAAGAGTTAGGTATAAGTCTTACAATGTTCAGAGTGAGATATGTGGTGGTAGAGAAAGAAGATTTGGTACCCATGGCAAGGGAAATAACAGTAAAAATAACCAAATGGTGTACCTAGAGATAGTTCAGTAGTAGGACAACTGTCTCTCAGGGCTCCCTATCAGGCTCTATCTCCAGCAGAGCCCCACATGCTGAGTGCTATCTTGGTAGCACTAGTGTTGGTTGTTATAGCACTTCAACAAAGCGGTGTTCAATCCAAGAAAGTGTGAATATCACACTAGTCATGCGAGAATCAAACGTAAGCAAGTATTGCCCAATGAACACCACAACCAGTTCCAAACCAAAAACAAGGATACACAACCACTTGTGTGTGACCTCTGATTTTCACAAAACAATTACAACAAAGAGAAAGGGTATAGAAAATAAGGATGACTAGAACAACATTAATCTAAAATACACATGGAGAGTAACAAAAACCAAAATCAAAGTGAGAATATTCTGTAGAATGGGGAACCATATTTTTACACTGCATTTCCAAAAATATACAGACTGTATGAATTATTCATAAAACTTGGCAAAACAAGAACATCAGTTAAAAAATACGGAGGGTTTCTGAATAGACATTTCTACAGAAAAGATATGCAGATGGCAAACAGGCACTTGAAAAGATGTTCATCTCTTATTATTAAGGAATTACAAATCAACAGTACAGTATCTCTTCATAGCTGTGAGATTTGTCATTAGCCAAAGATAGTAAACAACAAGTGTTGGGATGAAACAGACTCTTGCTTACCATTTATGGAAATATAAGTTGGGTCTATCATTATGGAAAGAAGTATGTCATGTCTTCAAAAATTAAAGGCTATAAATTCCATTAGACAGTCATCACACTTGTGGGTATTTCTTTGTAAAATCCAAAAAAGTTTGCTTCAACATATATCTGTATACTCATGCTATTTCAGAACTATTTACAATAGTTGAGGACTGAAAATGACCCAAGTAGGCTGACAATTCAATAAATAATATATATATACATATATACACACACTAGAATACTATTCTACTGCAAAGCAAGGATATCCTGCCATTTAAATAAATATGAATGTACGTACAAGGTTTTACGTGAAACAAAATAAGTTGTGTGTGTGTGTGTGTGTGTGTGTGTGTGTGTGTGTGTGTGTTTAGTTTTGGAACCACATATGGCTGTGTCTCAGGGCTTGTTCCTGGTTCTGTGCTTAAGAATTACAACTAATGGTGCTGAGGCCATATGCAGTGCTGGGAATTGAACTCAGTTTTGCTGCTTATGAGTCAAGACCCTCCTGTTAAACTATACCCTCCTGTTATATTATCATTCTGGCCCATGAAACAAGCTTTTTAAAGGCATTCTAATTTCACTTGTGAAAAATAAATCCAAAATGTAAAAGTCTTACAATAATAAACTTCCAAGTAGGAATAAAATTTAATGACTACCAGAAGAGAAAAGAAGAGTTAATAAATTGGATAAAAGGAGTCAGTTTTCTGGAGAAGAAAATAAAAGGTTTTGTTTGGTTGGGTTTTTGTTTGAGGGCCACATGCTCAGAAGTTTCTCCTGGCTCTGCACTTACGAATTACCACTGGTAGTGCTCGGTGGATCATATGGGATTCCAAGGATCAAGGCTGAGTTGACTGAATGCAAAGCAAATGCCCTACAAATGGTACCAATGAGAAAATTCCTTACCTACCAGTTTAAACTATATTCCTGAAAGCAGGTTAAGTTAAAAGGGAGTTTGAAATCAGTAAGTTTGCCTTACTAATATTATTATTTGTTTGGAGCCACACCCAGAAGTGCTCAGGGCTTACACAGGGCTTGCACTCATGGTGTTCAAGGGATCATCTCAGCTGTATTCCAGGCAAGCACCTCAACCTCTATATTATCTCTCCGGTCCAAGGAGACTCCTTGATGAAGTTTAATTTCTGTGTATATTCAAAGATTCCACCTTAGCCCCTCTCCCTGTTTTTAAGAAATATAGACAGATGCACTTTATCCAGTACTTAGAAATCTTGTCTTATTCACCTTTTGCTACCTCGATCCTTGGGGGATTTTTGTTACATCCTCTAAAGTGTCAAAAAATGATTTATAAAAAATGAAAATTTGGCCTATTTTGCCATTTTCTGGCATAAGGCTCGTATAATGACTGTAACATTCTAGATGATAAAAGTACAAAAGGTGTCATGATATTTGTCACAAATTTCTTTAGCCTCATCTGAGTCTTTATTGAGGAGGTGACTTTTGTAAAGTACCTAACAACACTTAAGGGCCATCTTTAGAAAGAGGTTAGTGAGGAACCTACCATAGTAAAAAGTTAGAACATTCAGTCTCACTGACTTGACCACTGATGAAATATGGTGTCATTCTGGGTTAAAGTTTGTTTTTGATTTTGTTTGGAGGCCATGTGCACTGAGAGCATATCAGATTGAAGAAAAGTTTCATAGCATTAACAAGAGGGTCCATGGTTAAATACAAATAACATGTCATAAATGCTTAGTGTTCAAGAGTCATCTGTACATAAAACTAGCTAAACACAATATTGGAATAATTAAAAATTTAGAAAAAGCATAACTGCAATTACAACTGAAAGAAATGCCTTGTATAAGAAAATAATGAACAAGTACATCTTAGAATACAAATAGAGAAAATATTAGATTTGAGAATTAAGGAATATATATACATGAATGCTATCAGTGCCAACCTAAAGATGATGTTTCATCATAAATATTTAAGAGCACATTAGAAACTGGAAGAGAATTAGGAAATCGAAAGACATTGTTTCTTAAAATAGGGGCTCTGGTGTTAAAAGTAGATGGTTGAATCAATATTTTGTCACTTACCAGATTTCATTTTTACTAATGATCATGAGTCATTTGTACCCAGACTTCTCTTCTATAAATTACATATAATAATGCACATATTTTACATTGTTATGAAAATTAGCATTTTTAAAGTCTTAAAATAGGTCTTCAGCACATGCATTGGGTTAAATATGAAGTTAAATCGAATAGGCAAAATATTTATTGTTTTTGGGAAATGATGGACATTACTGAAAATAAACCAATTGAAAAATTAATCTACAACATAGTTATCATAGTTTGCTCAAGTTTTCACACTGTTCCTTTTAACATTCCTTGAGTCACAATGATAAATCATTCAAGTTTTCTGCCATCCAAACTGTTGTTTGGTTGGTTTTTTGTTTGATTTGTTCTGATTTTACAATTCTGTCTGCCACAAAGCCATGATCCAGAGATACACAAATGAATCTCGGACCCGAGCTACTTGCTGCAGAGATGGCTCTGAACTTTGCAATAGGCCATTTTTCGCCAGGCCACTTCAGTTAGGGATAGGTGCCATCCCTCTGCCTGCCCCTAGGAATCCTGGCAGTCGCCATCTTCTAGAACTCAGCAGAAAGCTCCAGGTATGGATGGCAGTGGCAGGAAATGCCAGCCTCAAGGGACAGGGGAGGGGTCAGTCCTTCTCCTTCCCCCCCGACCTGATGGGACTCTGAGATGACACCCCCACACGGCCACTGTCTACTTAAGCTCCCACATGGCCATGTTCCAGAGACACACAAATGAATCTCGGACCCCAGCAACTTGCTGCAGCGATCTCTTTAGACCATAATCATTAAAATTTTATAATTCCTAGAGCATGTGGCTGCAAGAGCGGCCGTGTGACATTATATTGTATCCATAATAAGTCATACAAAACACATTGTCTAGCATTGCCTTTTTGGCAGGTCTGAGTGGTGGTGGGACTAGGCTCAAATGTTGAAGGTAACCAAAGTAGAGAAAGAGAGTATTGTGCAAATTGTCTGCCACACATGCAGGGGTAGGTGTGGAATATACTGGGAATTTTGGTGGTGGAAAATGTGCACTGGTGAAGGGATGGGTGTTTGATTATATGATCGAAGTTCAAACATGAAAGTTCTGTTAGTGTACCTTATGGTGAATCAATAGAAAGGGGGAAAATATTTTATTCTAGGATATTAGAATCATTTTTTGCATTCACAACATTGAACGCAAACTTAATATTCGTCCCACCAACACAGTGCCCACAACTTTGCCCCAGTGCCTTTATATTTATTCTAATCTGGTCTTTCTCTCCAACCCTTCCTCTTATTTTTGGTAACTGATTTAATGTACCAGTGCGAGGTTTTGCCATTATTCAGCATTCAGTACTATTGTTGTTATTTTGACTATATTCCACAGGTGAATGAGGTCATCCGATATTTGATCTATTCCCTCTGACTTAACAAACTTCACATGATGCCCTCCAGTTCCACCCAAGACACATAAAACCATATATTTTTCTTATTTCTAGCATCTGCACAGTATTCAATTATGTATAAACACCACAACTTCTTGATCCATTCATCTGTAGTTGAACATTTGGGTTGTTTCTATATCCTGGTTATTGTATAAGGCATTATAATGAGCATGGGGTGCATATTTTTTCCTAATTAATATTCGTTTTTTTCTGTTTGGGGATAGGTTCATATTGTTGGTTTATAGGGAAGTTCTAGCCTATGCTTTTGAGAAATCTTCATGCTGCTTTCCATAAGCATTGACCCGGAGAATATTCCCACCAAAGTAAATTAGGTTACTTTTAGTAAATTAGGTTATCTTCACCAACCCTGGGTACTTCCAATATTTTTTGATATATGCTACCCTCACTGGTGTCAGGTGATATCTTATAATGATTTTTATTTTCCTAATCACAAATGAAAATGAGTACTTTTTATTTTACTTTTTTTTCTCATATGTCACCTATATATTTTCTCTGAGAAAGAGTTTATTCAACTCATCTCCACATTTGAACGGGGTTATTGGATTTATTTATTTATTTTTTGTTCTTGACCTTAGTAAACACAATATAAATCTTGAGCTTTATCTAATGTACTGCATGCAAATTTCCATTGTCATAGGTATAGTCACTTAAATAGGTGACCCATGATAAGTCATGGATATGCTATAATGTTTTTGAATTAAGGATGCACTGATAATTATCAGAAAATGTTTCATCCACATATTTGTATGATTATATAGAGTTAAGATAATTGTCATTATGTCTGACCAGGCATCAGAAAACTAAATGATAAATCAGATAGCAGGATACAGACATGAGGCTGCATGAAAATGGATGAGATATAAGATACTGAGATAAAACTGTCAAACCTTTTTGGTCATGCACTACTCACATCATGTTACTGTTACTGAAATGTTACTGTTTTTAAAAAATAGCAGAATAAACATCACAGAAACAAATACACATATATATGGTCAATTTATTTTCAACTATGGAGGAACGATAATCTCTTCAACAAATGGTGCTGGTTTATTCAAAATGTTAAATTGGCCTCTAATATGATATTAAAATAAAAACTCAGTGTGGATTGATATCTTAAATATAAGACCTATCCTAGAAGGAGTTATAGAGAAAAACCCTAAGACTGGTCTTGACAATGATGTCATATATATGACACTAAATTTATAGCAACAAAATAAAAAATTAATGAAAGTATAACTGAAAAGCTTCATCAGAGTTAATAAAAGAATTAAAAGGAATGGGAAGAAAACATGTAGCGCATATTATGTTTTCATTTCTAAAACATATGTTAGGAAATATTACAAATCTATGGTTAGAAGACTATTAGGCAAATTAAAACATTGGTTAATAACTTGAATACTTTTCTAGAAAGCAGGTGACTATATAAGTAAGTTCTCAATATCGCTGATCATCAGGGATATGCAAATAAACCACACGAGCTATCATCTCACATCTTTTAGAATAGCTATTATATACATGTATATGTTATACCTGTATATATGTTATATACGTGTATATAATGGTTTTAAAAGACAAATGTTGGCAAATGCATGGAGAATTCGGAACTCTTGTATGCCATTGCTGGGAATACCAGGTTGCATAATTGTTATGTTAAACTATTTAGATTTCTTCAAAACATTAAATGCATTATGATTCAGTAATTCTGCTTCCGGGAATTCAGCCAAAATAATTAAAATCAGAACCTTAAGGAAATATTAAGTCTCTGTTCCGTGCAAATATTCACAATACTCCAAATGGGGAAACAAATAGATTTTTAAAACAGCATTTAGAATTGTGATTTCCTGTAAATAATGTTTACAAATGTTTTTTAAATATTAATAGACAGATATTCATCAGTGTATCCTTACATAGAGACTATTACCTGACCATTTTTGACAATTAAAGAGATCTTCCCCAAAGGCTAGGTGCCCAGGTGCCCATTATGTTCATTTCATCAATATAAAAAATAACAACCTATGTGATCTTTTAGTCATTGAATAGTAGTTTTTCTGACTTTATGTTCTTACATAAATTTAAAGATTATTGATGTAAATTTTATTAATAATTGTGAGGTTTTTAATTATATGTACTCAAATATTTGATAATTACATAATTGATATTATGAAGATAATAGATTAAAGTAAATACAATGCTTTCCTAGAGCATTGTATCTGAAGACTATATAGTTTTTGAATTTTATTTGAATATTTTACTGCCTTTAGCATTTGAAAATCTTATTACCAAAATACATTATTTATTTCAAGATATATCCAAGACAACAAAAAAGTGAAGAAGTGTATTTTTAATACATAGATTCTAAAAAAATACAAATGAAGTTCTGGCAATGTAGCTCAGCATGAAGTACTTATACTAGAGATTTTACTTTAATCCCTGGCATCATAAATGGAAAATTATAAGTGCAATCACTAAATATTCAGAATTAGTCACTTATCAATGATAACTTCAGATAAATAGAATACAAAAGCACTACATTTAGAAAAATATGAAGGACCACATCTAAAGTAAAATTCAGGTCAAAAAATAGTGTCAAAATTCCGAACATGATGAACACTCAATGCCCCTATTTCAGACCACAACACCCAAAAGGAGAGAGAACATATTGGAATGTCCTGCCACAGAGGCGGGGTGGAGTTGGGGGGGTGGGCTTTGGGGGTGGGAGGGATACTGGGTTCATTGGTGGTGGAGAATGGACACTGGTGGAGGGATGGGCTCCCGAACACTGCATGAGGTTAAAACAAGCACAAAATATATGTATCTGTAACTGTACCCTCACTGTGACTCACTGAATAAAAAAAAATGATAATTAAAAAAATAAAAAATCAATCCCATTCACAATAAATAAATAAATAAATAAAAATAGTGTCAAATCTGGCTAATATGATTTCTTAAAGATAATTGAACTTCGAACCTTTTAACAAGTTTCGATAACAAGTAAAATTATATTTCTTTTATAGCCTCATGTAGCTTTTCTGTTTCTGAATATCTTAATAAAATATTAAATTATTTTATATTTTCCCAACCCCCTCAGAATACATGAAGATGGATGTTGCTGATTAGCCTTGTTTTTGATGTCTGGGTT
Organism: Sorex araneus; assembly: GCF_027595985.1. Lineage (NCBI taxonomy): Eukaryota > Metazoa > Chordata > Mammalia > Eulipotyphla > Soricidae > Sorex > Sorex araneus. The sequence goes on from NC_073303.1 coordinate 214,921,127, forward strand.
AAAATCTTATATATTCTTAAAGACTGGGTGAAAATTTAACTCAAATATAATTAATTCATTTTCTTAATATTTAACTCTTGCATAGAAGAAGGGTCAAAATGATATCTATTATTTTTAATATGTTTAAATGATTTTTGTACATTAGTTGAGTTACACATTTTTTAAATGAATTTTTTTAAGATGGCTACTAAAATGCTCTAGACTCAAAGGTAAATCTTTTTGCTCCCCCTTTAGTCTAATGGAGGAGCACTAGTTTGCTAGTCTTTATATGACTTTTATTGCTACAAATTATTTATGAGATAACCTTTAGCACAGAACACAAATAGTTCTAAATTATTTGTATGTATAGATTTTCATCTTGTAACTAGTGTTAGTTACTTGCAATCTTGATTATAGCTATTTCTGTTTTTAATATTTAGAAATATATGTATTGAAAACATAATCTTATATAAACCATACTATACATAGTTTAGAAATAATTTGGTATAAAAATAATTGAAATGCTAACATTTCTGTGTTAATATAGTATATAATATTTAACAGTACCCACAATTGTATTTTTCTTTAAATCAACTTAATTTTATTTTTCCCCATTTTTGTGTTTTTCTTTGATAATAATCCCACTTGGGAACAATATAATTCTAAAGCACTCATGAAACTATCAAATTTATAAATGCAATTTTAATTATGATAAACTAGCGTTGGTTAAACACTCATTTACTATGGGATATAATAATACAATTACATCTAAAAGTGTCCTGAATAAGTAATTTACTCTCACTCTTGCATTTTATTTTCTAAAAATGCATTACCCAGCAAGTATTCTTAAACATTTTTAGCAATTTTCTGTGACATAGGGGAGGAAATAAACTCGAAATATTCCTCTCATGGTGAGGCATTTCCTCTACCTAAAGGTGCGTTTCAATAACTCATAAGTAATATACTATTGCATGTCCATTATAAAATGATATGAATAATTGTAAATACAATCAATGCCCAAATTTAAGGCAATGAAAAAATAATTTTTCTGAAATTACCAAGTTTTAATCAATTTAAATTAATTAAATTGCCAAATTTTAAATTAAATTAAGTTAAATTAAATCAATTTAAATTTCCAAAATTCAAGAACCATTTTCAAAATTTTTCACAATTCACTAAATCTGACGAGGAGATAAAGTAGGCAGAATTTAAAGAGAAATACATTAATGAGAAATCACTGATAAATCAGAACTTACATAATCCATGGTTACAGAGATGTGGGGTCTGCTGTCCTTTACTTGAAAGCTAGGATAGTAGAAATCATTTACTTGAAAATGGATGTGGAGAAAGAGAGAATCAACCCTTGTTTCATGAAGAATAGAAAAAAGAAAAGGGGGCATGTAAGGCACAAAGATAAACTTTCTGAAAGTGTTATTGTTTCTGTATTCACCCACCCACATTCTCCAGCCACCATCATTCTGGATTTTTATGGAGATTTCATTCCTGGCTCTAGGTTTTATGAAACTGACCATGAAAATTTATCTCATCTTCAACTTCCACCAAGTCGTCAAGTGGATGCTACTGAAAGATCCAAATCTTTAATCTCATGGTTCGTTCCTCTGACAACTAATCCCTTTCTGAAAGTTTCTCTTAACAATCCTGGGGTTCTTTTCAAAAGATATCTCATTATTAAAGACTCAAGTTGGCTAAAGTGGGTGGTTTGGGACAAATTTCAGGACACATTTTTGCTTCTCTCATCTTAAAAGTTCCATTCATATTAAGAGTGTCCCAGAAATGGCAATGAAAACCAAATATAGGTTTCTTATAAATCACTTTGTCACAGTTTGTATATATCAAAAGATGGAGAAGTTCTGGCAGAAAGAAACTGGGTGAGGCAAGATTACTAAACACTTGGATAAATTGTATTTATTCCTATTTTTTAAGGGTGGAGAGGTTAATGTGCAACCTTTGAATTAAGCCAGGAAATAAAGAAAGAAAGAATAAAAGAAAAAGCATGCATCTCACCCAGATTTGATTCCTGGTACTGCATATGGCCCGGAAGCTGCACTAGGAATAATCTCTGGCCAGAGCTTGGAGTATGCCCCACGCACTGAATGGCTCCAAAGCAGTGTTAGTCCCTGATTGAAGACTGATTGACCCTGCATCTTTAGTGCTATGATTCAGAGAAAGAAGGGCTATTCATACTAAAGAAGACGTCATGCTGTTAAAGAAGAAAATGTGAGGGTCAGAGAGGAACTTCAGTAGGCTGTGCTCATGTGTTACTTGCAGGAGTCCTGAGTTTATTCCCTGGCACCACATCATCTCCTGAGCACAGAGGCACAGAGCCAGGAGTAGCTCCTGAGCACTGTGTGCTGTAGGCTCAAAACAAACAAATTATGTGTGCATATGCTACATATATATGTACATATGTATATTAAATAGGCCTTTCATTTTGTTTTGTCACATTTTTGTTCATATATACGCATACATATGTGTGTATATATATGAAAACATGACAAAGTGAAAAGCATATTCTATGAATTATAAACTTTAAAATACAATAACATAAAAAGAAAAAATGCATGACTATCTGAGAAAATTCTCTGATGGAGTTGGTTGGAGGAAAGGGTCAATGAAATAATAAAAGCAAAGAGTGATGGATATATTCCATGCGATACAAGCTGCTATTGACTGGGTATGATTCTGGGGTGTTTATGCTCTCTTTCAGTGCATTCTAACCATGGATTCAATAATCCCAACTAGTTAAACAATTGCTATAGAAATTATCAAATCAACACTTATAAGACCAGTGATGATTATAGCCATCAATGTAGATTTCAAAGAATCATTGAGAGCTGAAAAATCTGGACAGAGATCCTCAGAAATTTTGTGAAGTTTATAGAATCATCAAATTGTTTCGGATGTATTTAGGAACTGCTTATTAGGGGGCTGGCGCAATAGTTCAGCATTTTTCTTTGCACGAGGCCAATCCAGACGATTCTCGTCATCCCAGAGGGCCTGCTGAGCACCACTATGAGTAGTTCCTGAATACAGAGCCAGGAACAACACTGAGCATCATCAGATGAGGCCCCCAAACTAAAACAAACAAATAAATAAAACCCACTTTGTGAGATCCTGTTGGAATGACTTTATTTTATTTAAATAAAACATAGAAAACATAGTTTTAGAAATTTCTAAAGATCTTAAGTCTCCTGGAAAGAAATAGGGCATTAGAACTGTTCTGTTCTAATTCACGTAAAAGTACTTTAACATTATTAGTGAGCTATGAGAGATGGGGCTGGAGCAATAGTCCAGCGGGTAAGGCGTTTGCCTTGCACGAGTCTGACTTGAGTTTGATCATTGGCATCCCAGATGGTCCCCCAAGCACCACCAGGAGTAATTCTGGAGTGCAGAGCTAGGAGTAACCCCTGAGCATCATCGGGAGTGACCCAAAAAGACAAAAAAGAAATAGGCATTCTAGATTCTAGCTCCATTCCCCAAGGTGTGTTCCAAAATGATTATAGAAAAGGTTGGCCAATATTAACAATAATAATCACTGTATCACTGTCATCCCATTGTTCATTGATTTACTTGAGCAGGCACCAGTAATGTCTCTATTACACTCAGCCCTGAGATTTTAGCAGCCTCTCCTTATTCGTCTTTCCCAATGATTGGAGAATCTTTCAGGGTTAGGAGAATGAGACCTATCATTACTGTTTTTTGGCATATCGAATATGACACGGGGAGCTTGCCAGGCTCTGCCGTGCGGACAGGATACTCTCGGTAGCTTGACAGGCTCAATAATAATATGTAATATTAAATATGTAATATTGATATTAATATGTAAACATAATAATATGTAATCATAAATTCCCACACAGCAGATCCTGGATCCTGGCCTATCCTCGTGGTATATTCAATATGCCAAAAAGAGTAACAAGAAGTCTCACAATGGAGATGTTACCGGTGCCTGCTCTAGCAAATCGACGAACAATGGGACAACAATGCTACAGTGCTCCAATCATAAATTGCTTCAATTAACAATGTTATGATTATGGTTTTAAGTTAGACACTTAGGTGAAAGAGGCATGCCAATGTTCTGCTTTGAATTAATATACTGAGTTCTTTTTGTTATCTTGTTAAATTTAGGGTTATGAATGGATGAGAAGTTAAAGAACGGACTCAGTAAAAAAAAATTTTAATTGTGTACAATATGGACAAATATTAAGTTATGTGACAGCATTTATATAATTTAAAAGATATTTTTTGTTTGGGAGGATATTATAATCCTTTTTTAATATTTTAAGCCTCTTATTTATTTATTTATTTATTTATTGTTAGTGAAGCAAGATAGTTTTTCTGGGAAAAAATTACTCAGAAAGATATGAGGGGGAAAAAGAGAAATGTGTTTTTAAGAGAGAACGTGGGCTTCTTCAGAGTGTAAAATTGCAGCAAAAAATAGGAAAAGAAAGCCCTGAATGTTTTTTGAGAGCTAGTTATATGCGATTTCTCCAAGTGAGTGGTCCAGGAATCCTCTGAATATGTAAAAATTAATCCAGGAGCTCTCATAGGAAAAGCCTTGCATTGTTGATTGCCCTTTTATAATCTCTTCATGACCTTTAGATTCCTCTATAGTTTCTTCTTTTCTGAAAGATTTACCCTGCTCTGAGTGGGGCTCTGGAAGAGAGCTGATTTTGCATCTCAAAGAGATCATGAAAAAAAGTAAAGCTGAAATAATATATTTAAAGAATACTGTGTTGAAATAAAAATAAAACATGACGGTTCAACAGATGAAAATACCATAAATACAGCATAAATAGACAAAGATATTTAAAAAGACCAAACATAATTTTTAAAATTAGGATAATACAAAAGAATTGTGTAATAGCAACAACATGAAAAGCATTCATATAAGATATGTTCCAGAAAAAATAGAGGAGACATAAGACAAGAATTATTGAGTGAGGAAGTAAAAGCCAAGAATTTCCCCAACCAGAAGACAGAGAAAAAAGCCCAGATCCAGGAAAGGTAAGGAGTTCCAAGAAAAATAAAAACAAGCATACCCCGAGTCACATTACAGTGAAAATAGCAAAAGTTAAAGATTGAAATAGAATTATAAAAGTAACAAGATAAAATCAGGTTTATTTAAAAAGGAACTTCCAGGAGAGAAGAAAACGGCATAACATATTAAAAAAAAATTGAATACAACTGATTGTAACCAAAACTACTTTATCCAGCTGAGGTATATCTCTGATAGAGTAATAAAAAAAAGCTTTTTCAGAAAATAATACAGGGCCATTATACTCTTTCCAGGAAAAAAAAGTTTATTATTAAAGTCAAAGCAATCATACTTGGAAGTAGGAGATACTTAAAAATCCTAAAATGCTGGGAAAAGGTAGAATAATTTGGAGTACTTTGGTTTCTTAGCATGAAACATAAATTCACTTGCTATCAATTTAAAGTGGTATATAAACTTAGAAATATGAATGTATATTCTTGGTATTTTTAAGAAAAAATATTTGAAAGAAACAAACTAGAAGGTGTGAATGGAAATTAAAGTACAAGAGAGACAATAAAGGGAGAAAAAATTATTCAAATTTCAAAAACTACCCATATAGAAAATAGAAAAGAAAAATTAGCATACAAAAGTTTATTACATTTTAATGACCTGAACTTACAAATTACAAGACAAAATTATCAGATCAATCAGGAGAGAAAGTTCAATCTTCTTTTATGTATAGGAATATAAATTTGCAGTTTCTGAGCCATGCAAATTTGTTTGAATGTTAAAAAAATATGTAATATATAAAATCTCTATGAATAACAGTTTTAAAGATAATTACAAAAATTTAGTATAGGCTAAATTAAATGGGAAAGTTAAAATAAATAAATTACTTAGAGAGATGACTTTGCAAGTATGGTCATAGAGAGTTTGAGTTTCTACAGCTGAAAAAATGAAATTGCAATTTGTTTGAAATTAAGTTTTGGTGAATGTCTAATATAAATGGCTCACTTTTAAAATGTAAATATTTCTTTTGACACAGGTTCATTCATTTGCCAAAATGCTTGCAGAAAAAAATGTGTATTTTTTTAAATTTTAATCACGGAAATTCATCTACTTGTGGCTGAAATGGTGGTCTAGTGGGTAAGGCATATAAGTGGATCAACATGGAAAGCATCATGCTAAGTGAAATGAGTCAAAAAGACAGAGACAGACATAGAAAGATTGCACTCATCTGTGAAATACAGGTAACAGATTGGGAGATAAGCACCCAAGAATAGAAGAGATAAGTACCAGGAGGTTGGATCCATGGCTTGGGAGTTGGCCTCACATGCTGGAGGAAAAGGCAGCTGAGATAGAGAAGGGAACACCAGGTAAAGTGTGGTTCGATCACCTGCTGGGGATGAGAGATGTGTGCTGAAGGTGGACTATAGATCAAACACGATGGCCACTCAATACCTCTATTGCAAACCACAACACCCAAAAGGATAGAGAGAACAAAAGGGAATGCCCTGCCACAGAGGTGGGGTGTCGGGGGGATGTGATGGGGGTGGAGAATGGGCACGAGTGGAGGGATGGGTACGTGACCATTTTATGACTGAAACACAAGCATGCAAAGTTGTAAGTCTGTAAATGTACCTCATGGTGATTCACTAATAAAAAAAAAAATGAAAACAAACGAACAAAAAAAAAACAGTAACAAGAAGTCTCACAATGGAGACGTTACTGGTGCCCACTCAAGCAAAATTGATGAACAATGGGACAGCAGTGCTACAGTGCTACAAGATTCCACTTTGCTACTCTTTATCACATATAAAATCAACTTGGTATTAAGACAAATCAGTGTTAAGATTAATTTCAATATTGTAGTATTTCAGGCTCAGATTTGTTATACTTCAGATTAGAGGCAGAATTTCTAGGTGAAAAGTAGCACTGTATCACTGTCATCCCATTGCTCATCAATTTGCTCTTGTGGGCACCAGTAAAGTCTCCATTGTGAGACTTGTTATTACTGTGTTTTGCATATCCAATATGCCACGGGGAGCTTGCCAGTCTCTGCTGTGGGGGCGAGATGCTCTCCATAGCTTGCTGGTCTCTCCGAGAGAGAAAGAGGAATTGAACCCAGGTTGGCCACGTGCGAAGCAAACGCCCTACATGCTGTGCTATTGCTCCATTCCAAGGTGAAAAGTACCAAAGAAAAAAATTAATTAATGTTATATTGTAAATTTTTACTGTATATTTTATAAATTTCAGCTTCTTTTTTTGCCAAATTTTCATACTAGCAATAAGAGAGCTTGTCTTATATATCTTTGCATAAATGAAATATATAAAATAATAATTTATATGATGTTAAAACCTATCTAAAATGATATTTTCATTGATTACTGATTTTATATAGTGATGAATAAAGTGGTGATAATTCAAGGAAAGCAATGTAAAAATGCAATAAAATATCAGCATTTTAAAGAGGATGCAAAATGATAGAGGCATATACTGCTTAGTGTTATAAAAAGTTGTACTGCACTATAAATATATTCAGCAATCTTTTCAGTGCAAAAATAACTTTTAATAAGTA